>NW_020447275.1:978593-1039501 GCF_003343035.1 Apteryx rowi | reverse complement strand
CTCAGCGATTCTGTGATTCTTGCTTTGGTGTTCTGGACAAAGAGTCTTTTCCGGTCAGGGAAGAAACACAAAATAATTCTTTACATTTATCTTTATTTCAGTATGTTCAAATCTTCTTTGAATCTCATTCTTTCCCAAATTCTGTTACATCTTCTTTGAATTTTCTGTTCTGTTCAAGTGGAAAATATCTTTTTAGGATAACTAAACAGAGCAGGGAACGGGTAAGAGAACACAGAGTCTTTCAATCCTAAACCACTGATTCAAATCCAGACTGATTAGGGCAGTGAACAGGAATTGTTCTCCCATAGTGAAGGCTTTTCAATGGCTTAAGTGTAAAGAGACCAGCTCCTAATGGACAGCTATGCAGAGAATATGAACCATCATTAGTAATGCTCGTGACTTGTATCTTTGTTGGTCTTTCCAGTGAGATTGCCAGCATCTTCCTGGTCCAGGAAGCAATCGGATTTTCATCCCTAAGAACAAAGTTCCTCCAGAAAAAAATGAAATGCTGGCACTGTGATGTAAAAATGTCTTGCACGCCATGTCTGTGCTATGCCCCCTATGAACTTAAGTATCACTTTTTATCACTACCCTGCAACAAATTTAAGTAAGACTCCTGCTTCAATTTGCTGATACTGGAGTGTTGGGGACTTCCATAAATGCTTTAGTAAACACCTTGCTCATTGCCCTTATTCAGTAAATTTCAGTGCAGTAAAAGCACTAGAAAGACATCAGAAACATTTCCAAATCCAGGCTGTTSTAATAATTTGCTGCAAAAACATATAACAGGTTAGTTCAAACCTTAGTCCTACTGAGTACACTAATGCAAAAATAGAAATCATCAGTGATGAAACACATAAAGATTGCAGTGTTACTCTAAGTAGTCTTTGTACTGGAATGGTACACAGTTAAAAACTCCACTTTTGGTCTTATATGTCAGCTACAATCCTCTGCTTCTTAAAACACATGTTGTATTTCACCTTTTAGTTATTTTTCTGTGTATTTAGCAAACAAACACCATTAGAAAAGATAATTTTAATGATGATGTACGATTTGCTGCATATAAAAGGCAGAGGAAAGTATTCAAAGTGCCATGAGAATTAAATTACACTGGGAAGTAATTTGGCAGGATGCATTCCTCCAGGCTTCAAGTAATAATAAAGTGAACTTGATCTGAAGCTACATGAAACAAAATGTAATCAAGATTTTTTTTTTGTTCTTAAAACCTGTGCATGTGGGAGGGATATATTAACAGAAATTCCAACTGGGAAAAAGTGAGAGATTTGCTTGACTGACAAGTTCATTTAAAGTAAGTAATGCTTTTTCCTGAACTGACAAAATTTAAAATTTAGATAAAACAAAATTAGCAAACAACAGAGATGGAAGAGCCATATCCCCCATCTTGGGATTTTGCCACAAAATGTTTGAGGAAGCCTGAAGGACGTGCCCAAAAGTAGGTCCATTTTTTCAATTCTCTCYCTTGATCTAATAAAAAAGTTATTAGCTTTTCTTACAAACCATTCTTCTCTCATATCTTTGAATTACTGTGATTACAAGAATATTTCTGCAACCCTGCAAAAGAAATTTCAGACATACACACTCTGATCCACCTCCTTAGAGGTCATTTCTGAACAGGGAGAGGGAGGGGAACAGAGAAGGCATCAGGATGAAATTCACTCCTCACAACACAGGAAATCAGCATCTGACCACAGCTTCATACAGAGATAAACGACAGCTATGAAGTTCAAGTCTGTATTCAAGCTTTCCCCAGTTTCAGGGTCATTGGTATCAATGCTTTGACTTGTTCCCATTGCTGATGTTTCTACTCCTGATAACAGTGAGCACCCTCCCACCTCCCACAGCCCTGTTCAGAGTAGAGCCGCCAGGGCTCTGTCCCCCAAACGCACCTCTAACTTCACACTGTAAAAACTGCTTTATATTCTTTTCTAAATCAAACGTAACTTTGTGCTGCTGGGAACTGACCTTCTGAAAACGTCAGCTGTACAGTTCAAGCTGTTTCTACTTTTAAAGGAGTACAATACTTGCTAAGAGATCTCACATCAGTTATTCAGTTTCCACCGTTGTTTGGCTGACGCTTATTTGTATTGTTTCCTAGACCTTAATGGCTTTAAAAAAAGCAACATCTCATCGTGGCTCCAATAACTTGACATATTGGTTACTCTTAGCGGAGTTCTTTAATCCCCTAATCTTCCTATTCTCAAGCTCTCTATCAAAATATTAAAACTTAATGCTCTGGTTAAAGCAACAAATTAGCAATTCCTATGGATTTTGTATCACAAATTCATAGAGAGCTTAAAAGAGTCTCACCAGTATTTCTCACAGGGCAGTAGGCAAATACTTTTGGCAGGAAATACTTTTGGGGTCCCTGCAGCGCAGCGCCTCCTTGCCTTAAGCCCGGCAGGGCTGGCAGAAAGCCGGGGCAGTGGGGGCAGGCGATGCTGCCCCTCCTGGCGCAGGGCAGTGCACAAGGCCCAGGGAGACAGGCGCACAGCCAGAGCGTGTTAGCTGCTGCCGGACTCACCCCGCTCGCCCCTTGAAGCCCTACCAGGCAAAGTCCCCAGGGGCTGTGCTAACTGGGAGACTGGGAGGGAGCTGCTTTAGCTCAGGCCACCCCACAACTGGTGAAGAAAAAAAACAAACAAACTTTTACTTTAAGAAGTACAAATTACAAACTGTACTCTTTGCTTTAGGTGTTCATAGTTCACTCTTCTTACCAAGCTGAAATCTCACTCCACTCCAGCCAGAGTGCCTTGAAAATAAGAACTTGTTCACCCAAATATGCACCAATGAGCAACCGCCAAGCTACCAATTAATGCACGCRTCTCCTTAAAGGTGTGCAAAATTATCAACCACTGCTAGACCTACTGCYTTCTCTGTGGATATTTTCTGTATCTGCACCTGCATTTCCCCCACACAGAAGAGTTTTCAGTGAAACTCACTGGTTTTGTTTGCTTGTTCTGGCAAGTTTTTCAGCATGAAGATATAGTTGAGGCAGCTGCAGACAAACCAGCATTCTTCCCATGACAAATAATTATAACACAAATTGGATTAGCAACCAAACATCCCATTAAGACTTCTTTTAAGCATGGGTGGGCACATCATCCACACAACAATTTTTATCCAAGTGTGAAGAACAGTTTAGTTGACCATACTACCTATAACTAATGTTCATGGAGACACTTTTAAACCATTCAATGAACTTCAGAGCCCAGGCAGAGAGAGCATTTCACCCATAGTTGAAAAGCAGCCACCCACAACAGGGAAGGAAGCAGCTTTTCTATCACACACAGCAACACTACCCACATACTTAGCAAAGAAAGAATAAGGGATGAGCGAATACTTTATCATAATAATGCTAAGTCAATGGCAATCACACATAGTAATATAGGAAAACTGCACATGCAACAGTTTCAAGTAAGACAAAACCTCATTGCTTTAGAACCATACAGAGAGTCTCACACCCTGAAGAACTTACAGTGGAAATGTATTAGAGAAAAGGGAAGGCAAAAAGTACTGTCAGCACTGTTCTAGGCTGAGCGAAGCACACAGACTGGCCGGGTGTTCGCAAGGAGACGTGGCATGCCTGGGACCTGAAGACGCATCCTCTGGTTTACAAGTTGTTGCTTTCTCCACAGGACACACAGTGCTTTCCATTCAGAAAACTCAGGACATGTTATAAATACCATGATCTTTGAATTTATACTTGCATGAAGTAGGTAAATGCCAAAACTACATTTTATTTATCTTACTGTTTTATTAATATACATCTGATGGTAGGATCAGGGCTCCATTGTGGTAGACACACATATGCAGTGGAGAGCGAGTTCTGCATTGAACTGCTGTAGCTGTTCGCCCAAAGCGCCCAGGCAGGCCTGGAGCTGGACACGGCTCTTCTGTGTTAGTCACAAGATAACGCATTTGTCAGTGCAGGCCTTCTGGATTCCTTCTGGATGGGTGACCTGACAATAAATTTGGGCAGTATCTACAATTGCACACAGAGCTGAAAGGCACTGCTTTTTGTTAATGTATTGGGGGGAGGGGAGGGGCAAGCACAAGGCATTGCTAGTAAAAGGCATTGCTAGTAAAAGGCATGAAGAGTCGCACCCATGAGCTGGCTTCTCCGAATGACAAAAAACCACAACTGCACAGACATTGCCTCTATGAAGACAGCACTTCTCTCTACACAGACAGGTATTTCTCCTGACCTGAGATCACCTTTGAAATGAAAAGTTTACTATGGAAAGGGAAGAGAATACAGCACTCCCAGGACAGGCCAGCAGAGCCTGACACCCACGTTCCAGTGTTGACAGCAGCAGAGCGCTGGTTAAACCTAACGCCAGACATACGTGCAAATTCTCTTATTTAAGAATTCTCAAGGTCTCAATTCCTAAGGCAAAATATTTCTAGTCCTCTGCCCAGGTCACAACCACATAATTCTTTCTTCAAAGGAAATAAAGTATTTCAGCCAGGTTTATTAATGTGTACTAAGAATTCATTTTACTTAATAAAAAAAAGAAGAAGAAGAAGAAGAAAAAGGGATACTTGCTGTAAAACTGAATGAATTTGGCTTGACTAGGACTGATTTTGGAAGTGGTTCCACATCTCAGTTTTCTAAGGCTGAAACACAGACATGGTGCTCTCTCTTTAACTTAACTTTTTTCTCAAAGCTCTTATTGTTTCTGCCTTCATCAGAGAAGCAGGGTAAAAGCATAACACCTTGAGGTGCGCACCGACTAGCTGGTATGAACAAGCATGCACCATGGGGACCGGCAACCACGACACTTCTCCAAAACCTAGCTTTGCAGTGTTCTACCATGCTTAAACATCAAGACCACTGCTGTCAAAACAAATGCGAGGGAGAGCTTTTGTTCACTTACATAAACATAGTTATTATTTACCAGGTTCCCAAAGAAAAGAATCAGGCTGAATACGGGAAGCTGAATACAAAGATAGTGCCCCAGGACTCTACTGGCTCAAAGCTGACTTGGCAAGTCGGTCCTCCACAGTCCTTGTACCTCCTGCAGTCAGTTGTAAGACCCCAAAGCAAGCACAAAATGCATGTAAAAATCTACTGTTCCAAAAGGGGAGCATCTTGCATCCCCTTTACACTATTGTTTATTGCTACACAGAACCCAAGGCCGTGGGGAACCAGGCCCAGATCTGACCTCTGGTTTAGCTAGCAGCAATCAGATGCATCAGCCAAAGAAATCTTCTCTCAGGACTTCAAACAGTGATTTTACCTATGAATAACAACAGCAAATAATCCTGGATTCGTGATAAACTTGGACACAACCTTACCCCATGGGCTYTCTTGGTTAGGAAATAAAAGTCATTATTTTATTTGATATTTACAGAATTATAAATCATTAAGCAGAAACACTCCTTAGTTACTTCTAGCATTATATTGGTCCAGATACTCATTTGGTTTAGGTGGTGCATCTTCAGCGCCTTCACTGGACGTACGCCAGCTCCCACCAATTGAAGGTTTGTCCCGTTAGCTTATGTTCTGAAGAATGTCTGAGCCACAAAGCCAGTACAAACAAATCTCAGTGCATGTTAGACTAATGGAGCTGACAAATTGTTGGCGACAGTTGGAATGGCTTCACACGCTGCTGGGAGATAAAAACCAAAGCCTATATTTAGAGGTTTGTGGGTACCCAGCTCAGTTATTTCCTGTCCTTTCCAGGCAAAGAGAGAGATGCGACTCAGAGATCAAAGCTATCGTAATGGAAATCTGATTACTAATGCACACAAAAGTCACTCCTTCAAAGATACTAGTAGACTAAAGCAGACAGAAAGAACCAGAATAAAGGCACAATACTTTGCAGACAACAAGGTTTTGGGGATCAGCATCAGTCAGATTTCAGTTTTAATCAAGCAATAGTATATTTGATTCAAGAAACCAACTAAAATATTTAGAAAGGAGAAGTGTTATGAATGTTATTAGACTAGTAACCTAAAAGCTTGCCACTTTGTGCTCACAGCGAAGTGCAGATGTAATCCTTTGCTAGTACACTTCAGATGCCTTGCTCTATACGACACACTGACATCAGCATTCTCAGTTTGTCATGTCATTAAATTGTGCTTGCTCAGCAGGAAAACGACCCCCAATTCAGCAAGAAGGACAGCTTTCCAATGCAGATCAGATGGAAAGACAACAGCCCACATCACAAAATCTAACCCCTCCCAAAACTAAACGATTTTAGTGATGTAGTTTTCCTCAAACTAATACCCACGTAGTCCTTTTGCACAGTTGGCACCAAGACCAGTTTCTGCTTTAGCTATCTTCCCCAGACCAGCTCAGGGACATTAGACTAAAACAATCTTTGTTCTACTTCATTATGCCAGTCCCTAAAGTCACCATGCTAGCAACACATTTGTTTGCAGTGAACTTCATTTTTGTTCACTGTAAATAGCATACGAACGTTATTAAGCTTTCAAAAGGTTACTCCTAAGTCTTGACTTATAAAACTCATGCAAAATGTGCTTTATTTGGAAAAGACTTTGCATTGTTCTGTGAATGGAAATTAGAGGACAATCACCTTTATATGCTTTTCAAGAATTTGAGAATAACCATAATGACATTATTCTAAGGTATCTTATAAACTGTATATATTGCTTAACCAAAATATCTGCCTATTTTTTGTTTGCACTAAATGTTCCATTTATGAAATAGATATTAATTATGTTTCTTGTGTATAAAACTGTTCCAGATTAATAGAAATTCAGCCAAAAGCTATTAATGGAGAAATTACATCAAACCGAAGTCTAAATAATCCTGCTTGCAAGGATATATTCTGTGCTTACAGCAGAAGGACACCGCTCATATATTTAAATATTTTTAATTAGATAATTTTATTATAGGATGGGATTTTTTTTGAAAATGCATCTAGTAATATTTACTCTGTTTCTTCTTCCAACACTGCCTGTTTCAGGGCAACACTGCCTAGCAGGAGCACAGTTCTCCTATTTCTAGTTCTGCATCCAGCTCACAAGACAGGATTCACACCTTAGGCACAGGCTATGCCACAAAGGTTGAAGATAATGTAAATACTTGTCACTCACTTCCTAATATGTTGGTTGAAGTCTGTACCTTCAAATTCTGAACTTACTTACATCTCATGCAAAACCCGCAGATAAAAAAGTATAAATACACAGAATCTGTTTCTAAAAACAAACACTTCCTGGACTTCAGTAGTACACTGCAGTAGGTGAGAAGCTTCAAGTTAGGTGTATAAAATATGCTTTGAGATCCTGATTTAAGAGATGGCACGGACAGAGGTGAAGGCATGGGGAATGATCTACAGAAGTTATGTAGCCGTACTTATTCTAAACATTGTGTTTTTCAGCTGTGGATTGGTGCTTGTCACATTCAGTGTCTCTATGTTGCAATTTTAAGATATAATAACATACCAGCAAATAATCATTTTGTTCTGAAAATTTTCTCCTTTTCTGTTAGACTAAATAGACTACAAACTATCAAATCTATATTTTGTGAAGTACAGCATGACCTCATAAACATAAATATAGGCCTGTTTTAATACAGTATAGCGGGGTTTTTTTAATCAAACAGAGCTCACTGATAGTGTCATTTCTATATTTAACTTTGCACTAGAGCAAACACAAGATTAGGACAAATACTTTAAAAATTAATTCATTGATTCAAATAAAGTTTCTGCCTAAAACATCATTAATGGAGTTAGCTTTAAAAATGATGACTCCAGATAATTATTAAATCATTTACTAAGGGAAAGCAAGTCACACTGTGGATAGAGAGGTACAAACACTGCTATGCCTTTTCTTTGACTTCTATTCTCTTAAGGTTTCTTCTGAGTTACGGTGATCCTCTTAAGTATGGTGCAATCAAACCAAGTAGTCATTTGGCACAAAAAGGGTCACATACCAGTTGCAAGCATGCTGTGGGCTCCTTTGTCTCCCCCAGAAGAATTAATGAGATTTCACAGAACTGCTTCCTGCCAGATCGTCAAAAAGATGCTTTCAGCTATACAGAAGGTGCTTTCCTAACCTCCTGTTCTTTTGGCTTTCACATCAGTGACGGAGGTCAGGCCTCAGATTCACAAGGAAAGCTTAAAATCTTGTCCTTGAGGCTTAGAAAAAGCCAGAAAGTTTCATTTTGTAATTATAACAACACTTTTGCAAACTGTCTAATATTCACTTCCTATAATTGACTTTTGTTCCAAAGAACATCAGAACGTCCTCACTGGGTTTGACCAGAGAATATCCCCAGTCCAGACTCCATCACTGACCAAGGCCATTAGCAGGTGCCTAGAAAAGGGAGCAAGAACAGGTAAGCATGCAGTGCTACTCCAACAGCTTAACAGTCAAAGGCTTAGAGACTCACTGACTCACAGATTTTGTTTTTGTGGTTAACAGCCTTTTGTAGATTTTTCTTCCATGAATGTACCTAACTGCAACATACTGTAGCAGTGAGTTCTGTAGTTTAAAGACATGCTGCACAGAAGTGCCTTCTTTTCAACTTACTTTCAACCTGCCGTCTTCTGGTTTCATTCGATGCACTTCGTTCTTACATGGGAAGAGATATTTTTCCCTATTCACGCTCTTTATTCCATTCATAATTTCAGAGACTTCTATTACCCCTTCTCCCCTTCCATTTCTTTGCTTTCCAGGTAGAAGAGCCCCTGTCAATTTATACTCACCATGTAGTAAAAATGTTCCATACCTTCAATCATCCTTGTCATCTTTCAACATAATTTTCCCATACAGAGTACAGTCAAATTTGTCTCACCTTAGACTGCGTCACATAAATGTCCATTTATAACAACTAGCAAATGAGCTTCAAATAACTTCAGAAAGAATCAATTAGTGTGGACGTTCATTTAAATAGCCTCACTTTTTTCAAACCTAAAGTTTTTCTTCTCCTGTGCTCACAGCAGAAACCTGTGAATCCCAACAACCATTCTCTTAGCTGAGACTCAAAGTCATTCTCTTAAAGCTTCTGGCGGAGGACYTGCACTCCTCCCAGAAATGCCCTCACTCTCCTCTCTGCTTCTCCCTCAGCTCCTAACTTGCCATTAGCACAGCTCTGCACAGCAAAATGCATGCAGTACTTCAGGCCATTGGTACCACACTCCAGCGAGGACCAAGGAAATCTTAGATATGCCGAGAATCTCAATGCTTGCAAAATATACAGTTGTATATACATTTACTTGTAGGCACCTCCTTCCCACAGAAGATTCCGTATGATTAAATAAATCTATGATCTATGAGGGTCTGATTTACAGCCAGCCAAAGTAATTAGAAAGACTTGCATGGACTTTTCTGCGCTTTGCATCTGACCCATAAGAAATTACAGAAGGTTTAACCAGATGGTGACTCTATAAAACTGTAATACACCTTGCATCTTGCAGCAATAAACCACACCAAAACTAGCACCGAAATAAAAATAACACTAAAAAGATGTCCTCATCACCAGGAGATAAATACACCTGTGTTTGCCAGTATCAGCACTTAATTAAACTCTATCCCCACAAATTACAGAGAAAGCACATACTGCAGTTTTCCAGATCTCCAGTCAAATCCCGTACTGAACAGAGACAATGACTGTTCAGTTTAAGTGGATCTGTGAGCATGTTTGCAAGACTTAAATTAAACTTTTATTATGCCAGCACTTACTCCACTGATTTACAGTTTGCCTACGATGAAGAATCTGCATGATTGACTCGAGTAACATCCTCTTACAAGGTTTTGCAAAGACAGGTGAAGAAGATTACGTAAGGCAAAATAATGGATGGAGAACTAGTGCATGACAACCTATTCATCTCACTTATCAGGCAACTGCAACTTAAGGTTTTCCTTAGTGTCAGGTCCATGTTTGTACTTGCAAAATCTTCTCCTGACAAATTTTAATCAAAACAGATGGTGATGATAAGGAAGGACAGTTTGACAGTTATTATCCAGTGACTTAGCATCCCACAGTACTTTCTAAGCTATTAAGAACAGAAAAGATTTTGAACTAGAAGAGTAGGTCCAAAGTTTACTGAAGTCTAGATCCAAGCTCCCAGCTCAGACTTTGTGCTGATGAAAGAATGATAAATGACATGGGAGTGTCAAATATCATTAGGGATCTGGTTTTAATATCCACATTATGTATATATCTCTAAAAATTCCTCTCTCCTCCCCATTATTTCTGTTTTTTACTATTTTATACTAAAAGATACCAAGCATGCAAACTAACAAACTGGGGAGTGTACAAGGATATCAAGTCCATTTCTGTTGAGTTTTAACACAGTTACTCTTACATAATATGACTAGTAAGGTCACTACAATGGATGCACATTATTAATATCAGTAGTCAACTGCACAACTTAAGAAATGAAAGGCAAATTAACTGAATGAAAGACTTAGACATGGGAAGGATGTGACAATGCCACTAAGGAGGTCACTAGCAGAGACAGGACTGCGGGCAGCCTTCCACCCAGGGCTCCAGATTGTTAATTCACCATTACATTGTAGGCCAACCTATCCCTTGCTAGTCAGGATGAGGCCATTTCACTCAAGTCAGGAAAATTGTATGGAATTATGATTCAAAGAGACAGAGTGTAGACAAGAGGGAAGGTATGGCAGAAAGCAGAAAGAGAAAAATGAATGACTAGACACAGAAGTCTGAATGCCGAGGCAGCCACTTGTACATCAAATATGGAAAGAAGACCAAAACTGAGAACAAAGCCAGAGTGTTTAAACACAAAACAGAGACATGGCACCAAAAAGAGATTTTCCTTTAAATAAAAACGGAAGAGAAATAAGCTGCTAAAAATCTCTTCCAGTGCTTCCACCCTGAAAATTTCAGAATTTAATTTATATTTCCCCTTTTTTATGTTTGCGGTTGGAAAAGTTCAGAACACAGTGGCAGGTGTCCGAAACCAAGCCAGGATTTGACATCACTTCCAAACTGACCTACAGCTCACTGCTAGGATCAAAGCCAACTCTCCACAGTTTCCCCCTCCCTCTGAACTTCTCCATCTACACTGGCTAACTCCACCTGCCAGCTGCCAATACAGGGACTTTTGCCTCTGACATTTCATCTTCCAGTGGATAAGTCAATCTGTAACTATGTCAGATCTACTCACCTGAATCACAGCCTTTACTGATTTATTTGAAACAGCAAAAATGTCCCAATATAACCTTCCTGTGCACATGCTGTATTGCTGTCTGCTATGGCTTACATTGGTACAGCTTGTCAGGCATGCTCCTCACTCAAGCATGGCTAAAACTGATGCAGACTTGCCTGGCCAAAATGTTTGGAGCATTCCACTCACATTGGTACAACCGGCACTCCCATCCCAAAACGTTCAATAAATAAACAGGACCTCCATTGCTTTTCCCCCCTCTAAAACACTCTTTTTTGGGAACTCACCCATTTTATTGCAGCCTACTTAAAGCCTTGCAGAGTTACATTTTGAACTTCCTAAGGCAAAGAGTATCTTCCTTATTTCTATGTCCAACACCCAGCATGAGTATTAGTGCAGTACAGAGGCTGTATAAGGTCAGTGCAGGTTGTCTGCACATCCCTCTTGTATGTTGTTTATAATGGGGTTAAAGTTTTGTCTTGGGCCAAAACACAAGAATAATGAAGACGCTGGCACGTTATTGTGTAAGGTAGTGTAGAACAGCCCCTCAAAACAGAATAGGGCAATAGACCTGTATAAGACTCCCCTAGACAGCCAGATAAAATGCTACAGCAGGGACAACCACAGAGGTAAGGCAACAGACACTTCATGCATTTGAGGAAGAACCCTGCACAGTTTGGTCTGCTTTCTGCTCACCTTGCTAAGATGACATCCTAGCTCTAGAGCTTTGCTCCTGTGTTCAAAAGGCTAGCTCATACTGGTTCATTATTCGGATGGTTGTCTAAACTTTCCAAGCCAAAGTGTACTGAAGCTGCCCTAGTGGGACTACAGGGCAAAGTGAGGGTTTGGGAACTGTCAGCCCTATCCCAGCACCAGAGGAGCCAGTGGGCTTGTCCTATGTGAAAGCCACAGGCTAGATCAGTCAGCACTATTTTGTAAAGGCTGGGGCTGAGAACAAGACTCTCTCTGAGTTTGTGAACTTGTGATTGCAGATGAGTTGTTTATTTGTATTCCAAAGCAATACCCCTAAGCAGAATCCCCCAGAGAGAACTTCTTGTCCTGCAAAAGCTGTCCTTCATCATTGCAAAATAGAGACAAAGGCAGCAATAACCAACACCACCCTTTTTGCCATTTCAATGTACTAATTCATAAGTGAAAGCTATCGGTTACTTACAAGCATCTGTATTACTGTGTACAGTCGCATCACAACCTTCTGACGGACTGGAGCTCTATTAGGATAGTGTTTCTTAGCCACTAGTAAACATGTACAAATTTGCAAGCACGCTTTGTTTTCTGTCCTGGTCTAAACAGATTGATTCCCTCGTGACTGCCAGGTTTCAGGACTCAAGTTGTCCTTGGCTACGATACTGAGTTTAGAGGACGTGTCACATGGTAGTGGGACAGGCTACTTGTTTTCCCTTGTCTGTGAACGGTAAAGTTGATCTACTTACTCTGTAGGCAACTTAATGCTACAGAAAGGAGGACAAATAGGCAAAGGAAAAAAAAAAGAGCCTTGTACTCTACACCCAGCCCTTTCGCAGTTGCTACCAACTCTGCAACATAAGGCAGTCTCTGCCCACTGTCTGTCAAAGCGGACAGAGATGGATACAAAATATAGTAGGGGAGACTGACAATGCAGAAAAGGAGATATGCGGTCATATGGCTAAGGAATTTGGCTCAAGCCTTCTGTGGCCTACACAATGCCTTCAACACAAGTCCCTCCTTGCAATCACTTCTCACCATAACCAGCCAGTGAGCAGCAACAGCTTGACAGAAGAATGTCAGAAATGGATCTTTTCTCACACCTTAATTCCTCCAGTTCCTACCCAAAACAGCACTCAGTCCAGCAAAGCTCTCTCTGTGTCAGAATAGAGGTTACTTRTCTTTGAACAAAGACTCTGCTCCAAACAGACAAACCCTTCTCAGAGTCTACAAAACCTGCAGTTCACTTACCTATCCAGAGTGTCCTGTGGCACTTTACTCCCTCCAGCTCTGCTGTTGACACCAGCATTCTTGTTGGCAGTCATGGTCATTTCTGCTTTCTAGAAATCTGGATATCTGCAAGAAGAAAAGTCAGTTAAGCTTTGACAGATCCAAATGACAATCAACCTTTCAAGATTGCCAAAATAATATTTCCACGATACCATGCTGGGGAAAGGCAGAACTCCGGACTGCTTTTCAATCTATAAAATGAAATCAGTCTAGTTATGACTCTGAAAAACTAAACCCTACTGCTCCACTGCTGTGGTTCACATCCACATCTCGGTTTATCAGAGCCCAAAGTCAAAGGGCGAGATTTTATGGGGATTAGGTATATGGTTCAGATTCTAGCATATCTGACGAAATGGAGCTTGACGCTGAGTTTACAAAATGTCACAAGTTGGGTGTGGTTCTTCCATCCGTAAGTATATATGGAGAACCAATAAATGCACTGTGGGATGCTTGCAAATAATATAGCTATGACTAGCATTCTGGTCACACAAAAGCTTTTGCAAGCAATGTAAGAAACTTTTTTATTTTAAAGTGCAGCTCTGAGTATATTACTCAAGTATATTGAAATTGTGAAATATATTAAATATATTCAATAGTGATTAGGTTGAAAACAGTAGTTTTCAAATCTGCTTGTGACGTGAAAATATCTACAAATGTTTTCTAGCCTATTTCCTCTATTAGCCATAAAATTCTTTAAATAAAACTGCCTTATGATACTTATAAGACTGCAGGCAATATAAGGTCTCATTCCTAACTCCTACTTATTTCCTAGCAATACCAGGACATGAGATTTGGTAATGAACCAAAAGCTGTAAGTTAAATTTCAGCCATAATAAAAGCCATATACATCCAGTTGTACTTTCTAGAATTCCCAGTATGAGGCAAGACTAGCGTCTTCCTGACTGCACTAACTCCTGACTGATGGTCTGCTCCAAAAGAGAAATTAAAATGCTGCTATAAGCTGACAAGTATTGTTTGTTCTGCTGTATGCCTGGGAGGCAAAAAGAACACCAGATGCATGGAATAAACCCTAAATGGAAATGGCAGACAGTATGCAGAAATCCTTGCAACTGAATTCCCACAACACCTATAAAAACAGTAAACAGATACCTCAGATTGATTCTCTACTGTAAATGGGTTTGGAACCAGGAGAAGTTGAGCAAAAAAACTTTCCGGAAAAAAATCTCCCAGATAAGCAAAGAGAGGAAGCAATTGGCAAATCTACCTTTTCAAGATATCCCGTAAATCAGACCCCACAAATATGTAAGCAAGGAACACCAGAAAGCAGCTAGTTGTGCTCCCAGGAGCCCAAAAGAGGGGCCGTGTTACTTCTGTAACATTGCTGCATGCTGGCTGAGAAACAGCCCCGTAGCAAGATTTATTTTGCCCACATCCCGCTGATCTCAAGAGGAATTTTGTCCTGAGACTGAAGGGAGAACACAAGCATTAAGGGTATGGGCCAGGATGTAATCCCAAGGATGTAAAAGCGGTCACCTCTACTACCGTGCCTCTCTATTAACTAGACCCCACATTTCACTTTTGCTATTTCCTCTGTCATTGTAAACACTTGAGAAATATTTTACAAAATGAGGGATAAATGTATTTTTATAAATGCCACAAGAAGATTTCTAATGGGCCAGCAGCGTCCCTCACAACAGAAGTGGCACAGTACTTATGCCACCTCATTCTACACGGGTTATTTATCAAGGCTTTGGTGGCTCTCCTGGCAATGCACTCCCAAGTGTTTTCTGAGATGGTCCTTAGTTTGTAGGCTAAAATAAATACCTTGGTTAGCAAAACTGCCACCCAGGACCTGACCAGAACTACCAATTTTTAGAACCATTAGTGGCACATTTCAAGCAAAAATAAGCAGTATTACAAAACTTCTTGTTTACCCAAACCCACAGTAAATCCAGGCTGCTTGAAAAGCAAACTGCAATGTGATGCTGAAAACTGAGCTGGGTACTGGCAACACATAAAATCCTTGTACAAACAGACCCATCACAGCGAGGAGGACATGCTCTGAACCACCCTCCTGCAAATCAGGTCACAGACACCTCCTGCGGAATGCAGCTGCRAACGCAGAATCAGTCATGCCGACCACAAACGCCAGGCCGACTTGCCGTCTTCTAATGGTCTTGTGCGTATCAGCTTTCTGAGATCGAGGGGAGATTTTCTCCCAGTTGGTAACATTTTTTCTACACTAAAGCTCCCCAGATTCCTCCAGTGTCTCAGTGTTATTGTTACTGTTATATTATCAAGATAACAGGACTGCAAAGAACTGCCTGTTCTGATTGGAAAAGGGCTTGCTTGGGAAAATAAAAAAAATCCTCTGACACCAGCCAAGCTTTCCAGGACTGTACATTCCCCAGGGAACCAGCAGCTTTTGTAACGTTTTCCAGTCACCAGTTCAGTGCTTTTCCTATGTTAAATCTGTCTTAATCACTAATACAAGGTGAGAAAAATAAGATATATAAACGTGGCATGAATGACAACTATTAGCATGCATATGTTACATCCATTTTGCAACATCTACTTTTCTCTTGAAGACCAAAAAAGGCTGACTGGATCCTCAAAAATATGGGATACTGACCTGGCACACACAAAAGATAGGAAGCCACAATACAAAAGCACAGTAAGAGTCATTCCATCTTCCACTTCTCCCATATCCAAAAACCCAACAGGAAAAAAATATGCACACATATGCAACAAGGTGTTTGTTTTTCATGGAAGCTTTGCATTTCTGAAATATCAGTTTCCCAAGCACTTGATAATCATCATTGTTTTCAATAAAAAAAAAAGTGACTACTTAAACCCCACATTTCAAAGCTACCTTGAATGCCAAATAGGCCAAACAGGTTTGTTTTCAGAAAAAGGGGAACCAAGTTCTAAAAGGAAATTTCACAAGATATGTCAAATTTAGTGACAGAACTGCATCATGCAGCTGAGACTCTGACATATACAGTGATGACATCTGACTTTTCTATACACTTTTTTTTAAAATGTTTATTTTGCATTAATATTTTACTGTAGATGATGCTGGTATCATCCCAGCCTATGCAAAGAAAATCTAAATAACTTGAACACAACAAAAAAAAAAGTCAATCAACAATTTACTGAGGGGCCGGGAAGCACAGTTAACAGCATTCAGTCATTTAAGGGCTTAATAACAACAACAACAAAAACCCAAAGTAAAAGAGAGAGAGGGGGGGAAAAAAAAYTAAACTAAGTTTTGTGGTCATGTAGCAAGTTATTTCAGGGCCTTTGAACAAGTCTGACAGCCCTGTAAGTTTACATGAATCATTGTAGGGTAAAAATCATATTCCATGGGCTTGCATGAGAGCATTCTCCATCACAGTATTTGCATATGATTCTTCACAAAGCAATGAAAAACAAAATCTCTCAAGTACTGTGATATACTGTAAAACACAAATCCAAAAATAGTCATATTGCAGACTCTGCATTGCCTAGTTAACCATTTAACTACACTTTGTATGGGACATATAGAATTCTGATTTGTTTGTAAATTTAAAGAATGATTCTGAAACCCCTATTCAGCTTCAGGTGTGCTGTACTCCACAAGCAGTCTCACTACTTTCACTGTGACAACTCTCAAAGTGGTCATTTAATGAACCAGGATGGTAGAATCTGGACCTTATTCATTATTAAATCTGTTTTGTCTACAACCTCCACACACCAGCTGGCAGTATCAAAGGAGTTAAAAAGAGAGATTAATAAAAGAAATGGTGTGATGACAACATGGGATCTGCTGCTAGCACCAGACAACTTTCACCATCCTGACTGAAAATGATTGCTTCAATGCAGATATTTTCTAAAAGATTTTTATTACCTCAGGAAGCCCTGAAGACAGCATATTCCCTCCAGGCTATGTCCCCCCTCTTAAAGGTCTCCTTCCACTTCCAAAATGGTACAAACACAAGTGTGGCCTGGAACCTTTTTATGCACAGATGAGGCACTAAAACAGTCATGCTTTGCACTAGTGAACCTTACAGCATCATGTTAGTAGGAGAGGTGTAAATCCTAAGCTCCTCCCCATGAGTTTAAAATTATTTTTCATTTCCTAAAGCATCCCAAGACTTGGGAAGCACCGCTCCCAGCCGCACTGCAGTGCAAGTCTTCCCTCAGCCAACTCCCATTCACAGGTGGCTCAGGGCTGCAGCTTGGCTTGGAGCAAGCAGTGACAAGCCACTCCAGTCAGGGGCACTTTATTTGTGCCATCTGAGAGTCTCTGAGGTCTCAAGAAACCTTTCTGCTTTGCTGCACAGAATGTATCCATTGCAAGAACTGACTCTTTCCTCTCCCGCTAAGCCAAGTATCATTGAGCCTACTTATTTACGTCTGGGCTTGGACATCTTAGGGGGCATGTCTAAGATGCCTTATAGATGTCTTAGATCAACAGATGTCTTAGAGAACATATATTCCTAAACTGAATCATTCCATTTCCAATTCTGTTAGTATAATGGGAACAGAAAAGGACTTTTCATTTGAAGCTTCTTCAGGTCAGCAGACACGCATGCTTTCTTTTTCTTTACACCCTGCTCAGTGTCTCTTCCTATCCATATGGTCCTTTTCCCTACTTAGACTTAAAAAAGATTCATTGCACTCCACTTTTTTGCATTTATTTCTAACTCATATTTTCCATTAAATATACAGTTCCAATAAAAAGTCCTTAAAATACGTTGCAACCCTTCAAAGCCAGCTTTCTGAACATCAAAAACATCAGCACTGTTTATCTGGCAGCTTAATAAAGAGGAGTCCAGATTCTGCTGTTTACTGGTGAACACTGAACTTGCACAAGCAGAACTCAACACGCGCACAGACCTAGTCCTCTCGAGTCAGGCATTCACTGCGAGCCAGGCTGCAACACAGAGCAGAAGTTAGGAAGAAAATGCAGCATTTCTAATGACTTGGAAAGGGGGCCTTTGAGTGCAGGCTCCCAAGCTCTCTCCTGACTTTATCACTAACACAGGTCCAAATTCTTCAAGGAAAATTTGCATGCCCCACAAGCAGGTCAAGCGTGTTCACAAGACTTCTCCATGCTGGACTTCTGTTAATTTTGAGTGAAGTTTGTGGGTGACAGTTCACTGTATGGAAAGTGCTTGCTGTCTCATGTGTTGCAAAGATTAACTAACACTTATAAACTATCCTAGACAGAACAAATCTATACTGCAATCAAGATAATTTTATCAGGTACAATCTGGGTTCTTGAGATCTGCATGTTTTAAAGTCCTTTAAGGCAAGTGATTTTCCTCTTGAAATTCTGTTGATCAAAAAAATGTGAGGAAATATTACTGCTTTGGACCTGCCCTATGGGGCAGAGACCTGGAGACCTAACAGAAAGACATTACAGGGAAACATTACAAGCTACTAAAACCCATTCATGCTTTTGAAAAAGCATCTTTTCATAACGACAAAATCTCAGAAATAAATTATTAATAATAAAGAATTTGGTCTATTTATTGCACAGTTGTTCCCTGAACAGTAGCTATAGCAGAATGTCTCTAACCATTGAGAAAGTTTAAAGTAACAACATGTTTTTCTGAGCGCTTTAAGAAAATCTTGCCTACATTTCAAGAGGTGTATAGCTAAACTTTTTTAAGAGAGACAGTTTGGTTTTCTGGCAATTTGCCTGCTCCCTTCCAGTAAAACAGACAATTACGTCCTCCCAGAATAATGTCAGTTCTGATGAACTGGAAAGTCCAGTGAATCTTTAAAGACTTCTGCCTTTAGAGGACTTCTGTAGAGACTCCAGAGAACATTTTTATAAAAACCCCGTAATTCTATCAAGTACGCCTATTGGGTACACTGGGCCACCGTAAGTTTAGCCATACAATACCATACACACTATTATAAAGAGCTAAATGACCAGTTCTGCAAGGACTTGGCATGGAGAGATTCAATGAGTATTAATCTAACTATCTCATCCAAAGTTTACAGTGTGCAGAAAACCTGTGATCACATCAACAGGTTCCTTGCAAGACACCAGAAACAAGTGCCTTCAAGGCTAGTCCTAAAGATGGGAGAAACAGACCTTGAGTTATCAGTGATGACTACATGCTGGAGCTGTATTATGCTCTAGCATAATCTCTTAGCGAGCAAAACAAGATCAAGCCTTTAATACAGCTACTTAAAGCCAAGTCCCTGCCCAACTGAGAACAAGCAGCAATGTTTGCAGATAACTGATGCAAAGAAAGAGCATTTGTCAAATTTCTCATCTTTATGACACTGCAAAAGGCACAGATTTTAACTAGTATTAACTCCACAACCTCATCCAAAGTTTCACGCCTTAAAACCCACAGCCTGTTTACCATCACGCCAACAGTCTCTGCTAGGCTTTCACAGTGAGGTGACAGATATCCTTCTATCATAACCTGGCTGGTGCAACTGATGGTGGGACTGGCCGTGGCAACACTGCAGTGCCAACCACTCTCCCAGCAGTCAGTCACCATTTCAGCAAAGCTGATGCCATGAAGAAGCCAATGCTGTGGCACGTGCCAGAAGGGAAGGCAGCTCGCCAGCCTGGACACGCAGCTCCAGGCGGCCGCAGAACTGGGCAGGTGAAAAGTCATCATGCTGCTCAGAGCAGTCACTCCTCACCCTGCCTCCTGTCTTCTTATCAGCCAAGACTCCCTCGCCTTCTTCTGATACTCCTGCTTGTACCTATTTCATGCCCTTCTCATTCTGCCCCCCTCACCCTTCTTTATCTCTTCTTATTACTTCATTTATATCCCCTCAAGCTGCTTTCACCCTTGAATTGAAAATGGACAACGCCTACTGGAGAGAACAGACCTCACTTGAAACACACTGCAGTCCAAAATCTGTGTCTAAATATAAGAATTGAGTGCTAAACTTTTCTCATATCTTTGATGCTATTAGGGCAATCACAACTTCAAAATGGAAAGAAAATAACATGAAAATCAAAGATGACCAGTGTTACCATCCAGATTTGCTTGTCCTTTATGATAGAATTTGCACTAATACTGGGGTGAACATCTTTCTCAGACTATGGAAGGCACATTGAATTTGAAAGTCTTGTGAATACAATTATGGGAACTCTCTGGCACTTAGGGTGTTTGTTTTATCTTGATTGCTTCAATATTAAAAAGGACTAGCAAGCTTTTGTTTGTGTTTTGCATTCATAAGTCATTGGAATTTTATCTTAGCGGAAGTAGCTTTGAACTGAATCTTTCATTCTTTCTGCATGAATGAAAGATGTATTGATTTGTGCCACATTTAGTACAGTCTCTGATAGCTGCTTTTCACCTAGCTAGTAGCCAATACAGGAGTTTCTTCCAATTTAGATAAATTATAACTACTGTCGTACCAGCAGGGAGGTAACTTTACTGTGACTTTTACTGACTTATTGGTGCTAAATGAGTGCTTAAAGAGCTCTCACTGAACACAACAGGTCCACAGCTATAGACAAATTCAGCTGAAAGAAACTGAAGGTTCCATTAAAAGTGACTGCTCCCCAGGGAACTGAGGAGACAGGAAAAAAATTACATGGCTGCTATTGAATCTGAAGTTAGTATTCCCCCGCGTAGGTTGAAAAAAAGATTTTAAAAGTACATTGACTAATTCAAGCTTAACTATCTTGATTGGAAACATCAGTGTAGAAAGAGTTTAAAATACTTACAATGATATTAGCTGGTACTATTATAGTTTCAGGAAACTTCACTATACAGCCACATGGGTAGTAGGACCGATTTTAGGCAGGTGTTACAGCCTTGCAGCTCAGGCAAGGAGAAGGCAGAGCCATTCCGGCAGCAGCGTGAACTCACATGGCTGGAGCCAGTCATGCAGCATCCCACCGGCTGCCCTTGCAACTGACCTCACTCTCAACCGCTGCAGTGTTACGGTCTCACCCCTGCCCTGCCCCACATTGCCACCCCGTCACACCCACGCAGCTGTCTGGTTCAGGGAACTGATTCATCTGAAAACCAACCACTTGGGTTTTTCTGTTGGTAGGGCTGGTTTTCAGCCATTCACTTGGATTCTTCTGGTCTATCTGAAAAAATATTCAAAAGGTGCTTTCAAAATATGTATTACCTAACACTAAAATCAGGAAGCTAGAGGCAAGGACAGCTTAGATTGTAATCGAATAAAGGGGAGGTATTGGAGTGGAGAAGGCCAATCCCAAATAAATTGTTCTTGTGCTAATGCCAAAGGGATTCAGTATGTCCTTATGACATTTACAGATACTTGATGTAAACAATATCTGCATGCTTTGTCTTTAAGACAGAAATCTTTTTGGTTGTGGACAGCACTCTGAACATGTTAAAAGTATGTTCCTATAGTATATAAAATACAACTTGCAAGTGTGCAAACTATTTTTTGCTTTTAACTTTTGAAAACAGAAAGAGGCAAAAAGGACAGAAACACTCATCAAGACTTTTCTCTTTGACATGAATGCAGCAGAAACATACCTGATGCAACAAAAAACCTACATAGATTTTAAGCATTAAAATTTGTCTTCAGATGCAGAACATCCACACGAAGCCACATTTTGTGCAGCTTCATCAAGAGCAAAATATGTGCATATCTCAGATCTGCACCAGGCTTTCCTACAGAAAAGCGACTTCTTGTTTCTCTCTGCTGTACTTCAGTGTAAATCACAATTTGATAAATTCTCTCAGTAAGCCTGATAATAGACTTAGTGAACATCCATTATGTGATAAAGGTTTAATACAAAATCATCAGAGGCATACATATTTTGGGCCTTTGCAACACAAACAATTTAAAGATGACCAGGCATTTGTATGAAAACAGCCTATTTATAAATTGTGCCTAACACATATCACAGTTTCTCAGTATTATTCTTCCTTTGTCTTTTCCCTTCAGCCTCAGGATATTTGCATGAAAACACCAGTTCCAGTCTCAAGAGCTCACCTGCTCATGTTGCTTATTCCTCAATGAAATCATAATCCTCTACTTGCAACACCAAAACCATTTGCACAATAATGAATTGTTTCTTATGTCACAAAAAGCAGATTATAATTTGCTAAGAGATGAGAAATTTGAGTGGATCAGCTTTACAAGCCAAGATTTTTTTTCATTAATTTTTTTTGCATGACAAAGAACAAGGGAAAAATGGTTTATGAGAAAACTTATTTCAAAACAGAATGTCCTTCAATATTCTCCACAGGGTATCACCAGTTCCTAAGAACATCATAATACAACTCAAAGCACAGTTTGCTGTTTAATATAGACCGCCAAGAAGCACAGACTGCTGGGAAGACACAAAATCCTAGTAAAGTCTTAAAAGGAATTTCCCTGTTGAACCCACATTAGTGACTTCACCTTCCTCACCCCAAGGTTGACTGATAAAGTCTGTTGGAAAGCTGAGAAGCATCCGGAAGTTGCAATCACTTTAATTTTTGATTCATGAGAGCATCACGCAAGGTGAAATATGGGTCAGGGCTATCAGACAGAGCAAGCTGCTGTCTCCAGTACTGTTAGTGCACCTCCCTTCCTTCCTGACACACACAGGTGGCTCCCAACGACAGCACCACTAGAGTGAAAACTCCAAAATTAACAGCAATTTTATGATTTACACAAAGTTTTAATAATATATGATGGGAGGAAGGAGGATCTCAATGCAACTGGACTGAGACTTCAGAGAGAGGGATTTGGTCTTCACTTTGGTACAGATTTCCTATGAGACCCTGGGTAATTTGCTTGAGTTATTCTAGTTGGGCTATTTCCTGACTACTTCTGCATATGGACATTTATTCTAAAAGTGGACTGTGCTAACTAGAAACATCAGAAGTAACCCCCAACCACACAGAGGGTGGCTTAAGAATATCTGTTATACTGCACTATACTTACTTGAAATCTGAATTAACTTTCCAGTATAGCCAAATGACCTTAATTACCATATCTCAATTCCTACTCTATAAAGCAGAAACAAATAAGAACTAGTCTGTACAATAATTTTTCCACACTAACTCTCTATGCAGATAGTCTTAGTATGTGTTTAGGGTGGGTAAACAAACTTTCCAAACTACCTTGTATAAAGGCCTGGTTAGGAGTATGTATGTAACTAGCGAATTATCTCATAGTAGGCAGTGAGCTATAAATGAATAACTTAGTTTACTACTGACTGTGCAAATAGACTCTTGAGCTTCCTCTCCAATACTCAGAGACAGCAATGAATTTTACACTCACAAAGCTTGAAAACCCTTGTCTTTCATTTTGCAACTATTTCTGACAATGTGGGAAGTAGTGCCACTGAGGAAAACAGCAAAAAGAGAAAGGAGGCATGCAGATCAAGGGGTTTAGGTGGCCATCTTAGCCTGTGGCACTCACCAGTTCACTTTCTCCACAGCTCATCCACTTTCAGAAGGCCACAGGACACCTTTTAGCCTGTTTGCCTCAGACTCCTTCTGCAGAGCCCTTCCTGAGAGCAGAGAGGAGGAAAAACACAGGCCAAAGCCCAGGGTGACCACGGAGACATTTTGCTATCAAACCCCCACACAGACAAACGTCATCACTACCAGTGCAACAGCAATGCTTCTTCCTCTTCCCATGTCAGTGATGACAGGGAGTGAAGTGGGACAGAGAGATTGGTACCTCTTGACTTCCCTCCCCCTGACAGGGCAAGCAGCAAAAAAAGGAAACAGGCTGAAAAAGAGAGGAAAAAGTAGAAGACAGAAGTGTCAGTGTGGGGAAAAAAAGATGAAGGTTTTAGCGGAAAAACAAACAAATCAGTAAAAAGAGGAAGAAAACAAAGACAAATGAAAACGTTACCTTAGAATCCAGTGAGGCAGGTTAGATACTCTGCCACACTGAGTATTCACGCTCTTATCACAGACTTTCACTGCCAGGGCAGCGAGAAACCATGCTGCTAGCTCTACAGCTGGAGAGGTTTATCACTGAGCACAAGGCCCTGTACGTTTGTTTACAAGTGGAAGAAATAAGGACAGTAGATAAAGGAGAAGTCCACCAAAAAGAAAGACAGTCAAATTATCTTCTAGAAATCTTGTCTCCCTTCCCATTTGGGATTTCTCACTTGACTTGTTACTTTTCATCTTCTGTACTGTATTAGGGCCCCAAAGCCCCAGCAAAAGACCTGAACTCTAATGGGATAGACACCGTACAACAGTACAATCCAAGTAAAAAGATATAGTCGGCCTGCCCATCTGCATAAATAGGCTAAGCAGCTTAAGGGAGTTTTTCTTCTGCCACCAGAGGAGAAGGGAGGGAGAGGAATTCCCCTCACTTTGAATGGCATGAGTCAAACTTATTTTTGATGTTTTGTCATTCATGTCAGGGCATGTTCTATTCTGGATTAATCCACCCCCATTTCACTTCCATTCCATTTCACAAAAGACGTGGGAAATAGTGTTATAATAGGTGAAAGTCTCCAACATACCGCCCAAAAGCATTTTTGTTCTCTTAAAGCACAGGGGAGAGCAAATAAGGAGATGCAATAGCATTTTATTCTCGGATGAAATGAACTCCTCCAAAACATCCAAAAGTTCAATTCTGCAATTAAAAGGTCACTCCCCTGGGAAGTCCACATCAGAGCTGGCACAAGAGGCTGTGGACATGTTGCTGCATGCAGGTCCCTGGGAGGAAGAGAAGAACGTACTTATTTACTCTGCCATAACAGTGGCTTTCTGGGATGTCCCTGTCAATGCATCTCCCTCTGGAGATGGAGGTGGGCAAGAGTTTTGTGTTTTCCRGGACCATTTGTTCCTCCTGCAGCAGCTGAAGTTATGCTTTCTGGTGCTCTCATCCAAGGGCATCAAGCACGAGGCAAGAACAATCCCTTTCGGTTCTCTCATACTACGAGGCCAACAGTAGCTTACAGCTCTGAGAAGAAGAGCAGGAAGAGGTTCAGAGAGTCTCCACTGAGTTCTGCATCCTGAAGACCACAGTTACTACAGAGAAAAGTAAACTGTTCCTTGAAGTACCTGTTACTACCTGCTGTTACCACAGGGGTGACCAAGAAGCATCTCCTCTGGATAGTAAGAAAACAGCGAGTTTCAGTCACTCAAATAACAGATGCTTTTTAAATCGAGTGGCTGATCTGGCAGCTAAGTCTAGGGCCCAGCAGCTGACAAACATCAGCAAGTTGTTCCAGATGATTGCCATCTTAAAGGTTTCTGACATGCACCACTCCAAAGCAAGCAAAAGGCACAACATGTGCTCAAAGTGAAAGCTAAAACGGAGCCTTGCCATTCCTCGGCAGAGACACAGCCAGCAGGTGACGGGGAGATGAATTCATTACCCATTCAGGTATGCTTTGCTAAGGGATGAGGTGACCTTTGGTATGCTGGCCCTGGCTGTAAATATACAGAGGAACAATAGTGYCTACTTTGGTCAAGTTAGAGCAATAAAGCAGAAGTCCTGGATCAACATCCAGTGTGTGTAACTTCCTTTCTCCTGGTGCTAAGCAGAAGAAAACAGGCAAGCTGGCTACCTGAATTAGATGGAAATCTGAGACCATTTAAAGACCAAATCTGGAGATCTGAGCAGTTTCACTCCCAAGGAAGGCTGTATGGAGTATTCAGCTAAGAACAATTTGAGGATAACCAAATCCCCTGGCCAATGCAAATTTCCCTCAGAGGAAGGCGGTGAGGAGCATCTAGAAAGGCATGCAGAATGGATGCTTCATGAGTGTCAGGAGGATTAATAGACTTCTTCAGCATAAGTTAAGTGACTGCAACTACTGCTGCAGTCCTGTGCAGCTGTCCTTTGATTTCTCCCTGATACTATACAGTAAAATAAAACCAAGTTCATCTACATAAACAGAAGGGAAGTTGACATTGTTGCAAGGTGCTGTTTTAAGGTTCAAACAGCAGATGAAGGTCTTTGATACTGGTTCCTCAGTAAGGTCCAGAACTGATATACYGTCTTACTCTGAACCTCTTCTGTTTAGATCACTATGTCCCGCTGCTAATCATGTTACTGTTCTGAGTCAGTATCTCCAAGAAGCAGATCTGATCCATGATACTTAAGCTGCCAATACTAATACTTCAAGTGAAACAACTATCAATTTGGATGGGCTGTCTCAGCATGATGATATAAGAGCATCCCAGGAGGATGAGGAACTGGGCTGGAGACCTCATGGATGTAAGTAGAAAATATCAGCCAAAACTGTCTTGGCTTGTACAAAGAGATGAGAACAACCTTAGGTCTGTCTCTTTTGGCAGTTACCCAGGGAATCTGTAGAAAGGCACAGAGAAGATCTCAATTCCCCTGTATGCAAAGTACATCCAAAAGTGATCCTAGACACAGGTATTAGCAGCAGCGACTTGGATGGCAAGAAAGTCTGTTGTTTATATTAGGCATTTGTGCCAGAACTGTTCAGAAGTATCTGTTTACATTCAGAGAAAAAGGATGCTCTTGAGCTTAAGGCAAAGACTGCAGGATTCAGGAGTTCTGGGTTAGTTCAAGATCCGGATGTATTTCTATTGTGGTCTCAGGAATGCTGCTTAGGGCTGAGGTCCTCAAACTTTGTGCCAAACTTTAGTGCCAGAGATTTAACCCCATAGCCCACATTTGGGTATCTGAACGAGTGGCCCATTTTCCCAGAGCTACGCCTACTTTGGCTGCTCTACCTCAGAAATCTGTCTTCATCTCTCAAAATATCATTGCTCTACCAATGAACCAGGGATAACTTTATGACTCAGCTCAGACAGAGGCTGTGAGGACATGTTCATTGGTATGTACAAGTTCTTCAAAAAGCATGGTGGGGCCAAGACACGCAGTTATCACTAATTGTAAGCACTCAGTAATAGAGACAAGCCATTCCTTCCCCACTTCTATTATGGTCACTAAGAGCTGCCCCTTCCTAACTGCTGAGTCTTTTCTTCTCCAAACTGATATATCTTTGGGCAGTAAGCACCTGTTTTGTGCAAGTGGTTTTCTGGTTCAGATTCCCTTCATGTTTATGAGCCTCTTGGCTGGTGCCTCCCTCTGCCTCAAACTTTACAAATTTTAAACCCAAACAAACAAAACAAAAATGCCTGTGCTCCCATGACTATAAACCACAGTGGGGTGTGAGCAAAAGGGCTATGGCTGACAGAGAGAGCTTGGTCAGCTCCCTGCCTAAGCTCCATCTCCCAGCTCAGATGACCAAATAGACCAAAAGGAAACACAGAAGAGAAGCATGGTGCCAGCAAAACGAGTAAACCACAACCTTCCTCTTAGCCGTGCCACTGAAATCAAAGAAGCAAATGGTAAAGAAGAAAAGTGGAAGGAGGGGAGATGATCAGACAAACGTAGGAAGAGTTGAAGACTGGCAGAACAAAGTGAGATGAAGGATGGCAAACATACTGTGTCAGGAAAAAAAAAGTGAAAAACAAGGAAATGAAGAGGAAAGATTTTTTGAAAAAGGAAAAAAAAAGGCAGCAAGAAACTCCAGGAAGGAAGATAAATATGTTCCTCTTTCCAATCTTCACTTTGGGGAAAGCTCCTTGCATTCCTCAGAGGAAGAAGCCCATCTCTCCTCAAGCTCAGAGACTTTCATGGTTAAAGTTTTCTTCAGGCAACAAGCTTTATATTTTCCCAAAGACACCTGAAGAGAAATGGACCTGCCATACTCTGTTGAATATAGCAGTCTGCCTTCTTTCCAAATGGTGATAGTCGGATGTGAGATTTCACTGTAAGAGACAGGAACTCTTGCTGGCCTGCAAAGCAGCTCTGACTCCACTAATGTGGGAAGTACACAAACTCTGCACAGCTGCTCATTCAAACTACAAGCCCAAACTCAAATCCAAATTCAAACTTTTTAAGTCCCCAGTTCATGGGTAGAAGCCTAATACCCATGCACATACAACCCTCTAGTGACTGAGGAGTCTAGCAGTTCCCAGACTCCCTTTGTTTATTTAGAGAACTGACTCAAGGGAAAAAAAAAAGAAAAAAAGAGAGGGGAGAGGGAAGGGGACAGAGAGAGTATTGGCAACTATGTCAGAGTCACGATAATGTAAACTAAATGCAGCAAACTACTTTATAAACCCTATGTTAACAAAAATTATAGTATCTATAGCAACAGAAAAAGAAAAAAAAAGACTTTTTAAAATCCCAAAAGGGGATAGCTTTCTAATATGGAAAAATCAAGATTTATTGCACCAGCAGCTCCCACAAGGCAGGGCTATAATAGTGCACAATGGTTTCAATTAAAGGAACGAATCATTAACCAGTGCAGCTGGGCTTAGTATTTGGCAAACACCATCTTCTCTTCCAGTGAGCTATGAATTCTCCAGGGACAGAACTAGCTGCTCTTGCTGCGTGCCAAGCCCTTCAGTCCCATATCTGGTGGCTTTACCTCATATCCTCTGTCGTACCACGTGATAGGGTGACTAATGCCACTGCTCGACAGAGAAAATGGGGGGGAAACCTCCTTTACTTGAGTTCTGTGCACACACCCCTTGCTAATCATCACACACTGATATCTCTGTGGCCCTGCTGGTGGTACTGCACTACACTGCATACCCAGCCAGTACCACGGAGATAGAAAAGCATTTTGGTCCCCTGCCGCCTGTGTGTATTTTCCTTCTCGAACACACACTCTCCCGAGCTCAAAGAGGGAAGGAATGTCTGGCACTTCTGCGGTGACTCTCTGGCAGAAGCCCCACTCCATTTTCTGGCAACTCTATCAGGCTCTTAGAACAATTATTTCAGTTCCTGATTCAAGCACTGGAGACAGAAGATCAAGTTACATTTCTCTCCAGCCATCAACACTAATTCAGTTTTCACTAAGTCAGCCTTGCTGGAATTTCACTCTTCCATACTAAAACAAAAAAGGAAAGTGTGAATCAACACTGAAAAGCCATTAGAAGAAACATAAGGAATTTCAAGAGTTGCCCTTCACAAATGTAAAAAACCACCAATAAGATCCAATTGAGAAGGAGCTGTTCTTTGCTAGAAGGGATATTTTTATATGCTAAAATGATGAAGAATCAAACCTACAGCAGAGGAAATGGTGCCACTGTCCACATATTCCTTGTAGTTGGAGGCAGCAAAACACCCATCCACCCTACAGAGTTCATTGCAGCAGCCCCCTTAGCGCTGTGGGCTGTGGCTCCTGCCAAGACAGGGTTTCTGCTGAAGCTTCCTGAAGCAACAACCAACTGTTCCCAGCAGAGCAAGGAAGCTGCAACAGTGGCCTCCGACAGGTTAGCTCTGTTTGCATGTACATTGTATTCACAATGGCAGACAGGAGTGAGGGGATTTTAGAGAGAAGCAAAATAAAAACAAACCCACAAACAAACCATGAACGATATCAAATATCTTTTAAACCATTCCAGGCTTGGAGATGGTATTTGATGATTTGATACAGCCCCTCCTCTTTCCTTTTATTAAGATGGTTTACGTACTGCTGTGTACACGACATGTTAGAGACCTCTCAAGAGACTAGTCGCTGCTCCAAAGAACTTATGCTTCTATGATAGGAATTTCATAAATTAAGGAACTAACTATCTTCCCAGATCCAGGCTTGAATAGACCCACTGTACTGGTGAGTTCTGCTAAGGGAACAATATTTCTTCACAGTCTGCAGAACAGGAGTAAACCTGATGCAGAGCAGTGTTACAGACTTAACCCTTTCACTCTTTGATTGGAGAGGACCAAGCCCCGCAGCAGTGCTCAGACAAGCAATGCTGCCCAGGATCCCTGTAACCTAGACCCCCTTCACGCAGCCTCATACAGACTGCTCCCACACTGCATCTTGCACGGGGGGTGATTCACGCTTCTCAAATCCCACTTCTCTGCTTGCATGGCAAGTCTTAACAGCTCTACTGCCAGAGAGGGCAAGAGCATATACAGACTCAAAAACGTATCAAGAATAAGGCATAACTCCATTCCATTCAACTGAACATGTCAGTGAAGAACAAGTAGCCAGCACATTAGGGAATAGGGTCCCCGCTTTTGTTTTCAAACTGGCTGCAGAGCTGTAATGTGCTATCACATATGTTTAACAATATTAAAACATGTAACGTGAACTTGAAGTATTTGTGTGAAATGATTAATTTCATCCTTCCAGCATTTGGAGTGGCGTTCAGGCACCACCATTTCTATCCTAAGTTTTAGCACTGGGGTCCTACTTTAACTCTTCTCAAAACTGTGAGTAAAATATAATTTAACAGCAATTTGATTTTGCAATGATCTCATTGAAAAGGCATATCCAGTGCTGCCTTTGCAACATAGAAACAGCCACAGGATAAGCCTGAGGGACAGCAGATTAACACTTGGATCAGATACAGTTTCAGCCCCTTTTCCCTTACGTGAAATGTTGTGGCTTCCTGCCCAACGGAGAGCATTCCATAAGCAGTAGGGTACTGCTGGCGCAGCTGCTGGTATGGTGAGCTGGTATAGCACCTGTACGCAAATGTCTTCTTCAGGACAAGACCAGGATGTAAAACTATTATCTAAACATGTGCTCTCTCATTCCAAAAGTGAGTGAACCTAAAGCAAAGGTTTGATTTTCCCCATCTCAAGGGAAGCACATACTCAACAAAATTTCAAATGGTAGCTTCGTACACTCCTGACACTGAAGCGGGCATTCATGTTCCTTTTTGTTGTTCTTACAGATTTAAGCTTAATGCTGTGAAGATCTAATTTGGATCTGCTTCCACCTATACAAGAATACTTTACTGTGTCTTTTAAAATGTGGTTTACCCCACAAAAGTAGCTTTGTATAAACCTGACCTTCAGAATTACACTTGTCTAACTCCCAACACAACTCATCAACACATAAAAATGTCAAAACAAGACTTCATTATGATCAGTCATATAGTTCACCTAGCTAAAGGGCAAACCTTAATTCTAGTCTGCTTCAGAGTGTTTATGCTTATGCAGTGGTCAGCTAAATTCTAGTGTCCAACTCCTTTGCTAGTCTTGATAAACAATGATATCAGAAATTAAATCATRCACCAGACTTTTCCCCTGTCTCCTATTCCTTCACTGTTCCTCCTTCAAGGCACTTGCATACACACCTATCTTTCTAATATCAGTAAGCAGAGAATTGAAAATGCGCATCCACAAGTAGATAAAACTTACAGATAACACAGGTTTGTGCAGTTATATACGCACAACACTGCAGTACACAATCTGTTGATAAACTTCACAAGCAAAACTTATCTTCCAGTAAGTAAACTGTCTAGAATAGTATAAATAATGCTTTTCTGCTAAAAATTTCATCATCATAAAATAAAGAAGGCCTTTGAGGCTTATAAAATCTATTACGTGAAACCTCTTTGGGTTTCAGCTTCCTGTGAATGTATTTTTTCCTGGGTTTGATTAATGAACAAATCTAAACATTCAGAATAGGAATGAATGAGTTTTGTCTGGCATGAAGTCTGCATTACCAAATTTCACATGGTTTCCACTTGATACCACAAACTTGGCATACGCTCATTCAAAACTCAGTTCTAGTCCTCTAAAAGGTAGACAAATACCTGAGAAAATTTTATGACACTGAGATTATGACTAGTATTACAGAGGCAGAGAGAATCCTAATTGTGCTTCGCGCACTGCAGGCAAAATCTGACTAATAGCAGATTTCATCCTTCTAGAACAAAATAAATGTCTCTTATGTCACCAAAAGGTAACAGTTTATGAGATTATGAATACACTTCAAATACCTTTTGTGGCTATCTATTTATCTCATGATTTGTTACCTTGAAATTTGTGAGAGTTACAGACTCGCCAGGATTCACAGGTTCCTACAGAGCACAGATTCCAACAGATCCTTGACAGCAATTACTGCATCTTTTCTGGTGTGTGCTTAATATCTGCGACAATCTGAATGCCCACCTCATTCCCCCCCAGAAAAATCTTTTTCCTGTTTGACATGAAGGAAGAATTCACAGTAGGACATCCATATACCTTAACAAGGGTTTTTCTTTATCCTATGTTTTAGATGCAAGAGTCATGCTAAAGATCTTTTTTCTGATCCTAGGAAGTCTAAGGGTGAGGAAAAAAAAATAAAATTCAGTTTAACTGAATCTTTCACAGCAGCTGTACTCCTGGCGGGGCTCTAAAGAAAATATATGTGTGAAGATGGCATTGAAGTCTTAGTTGGTCTTTTTTTTGTTAGTTTGTTTTTCCAAATTGAAGCTTAATTTTATGGCACAGTTTCAAGGTATTATCTCTGCTCTTCCAGACATCAGTATTTTCTTAACCATTTGACCAGTCTTCATATTAAAAAGTCAGTTCAGCTGGATTTTCTTTGAGTGACAAATTCTCTTAAATATTAAGTGTCTTCTCCTTTCAATTCTCACAGAAGCAAGTGTAGACCCTTCCAGTTTGAATGAGAAAACTGAAGTCACAACACAAAAATGAGAACCCTTAGGTAATGCAACCACACCCCACTCATATTCTGCTCGATGCCCAATACCCTCACCTAGCTAGAGATTTCCAACATAAAAATACCAACTGTCAAAGTTTTGCAGATTGCAATTCAAATATTGTGCCATTTTGGATTTTCTCCTCAAAGATCATTCCATATGGCTTTTTTTATAGGGTCTGGATTTCTTTTCCTGAGCGGTTGGATATTTAGGCATGGAAAATAGCTGCAGGCATGAGCAACAGGGAAATAAGTGTTTATAAACTGAAACAAAATCCTTCAGCTTTTGGAAATAGTTGGAGGGAGGAAGGAATATAATGAATAACGTAGCTGAAACTGAACAACTCTATTGATAGAGAGTTCTTTAGCAYGCTAGCATTACGGCTACACTTTTACAAGACACTACTACACTTAACAAATCAATAAGTAACAAGATTTAATGCACAATGATGTATCCAGCATTTTCTATTTTCCAAGTACTATACTGAGATTAATCAGTCAGTCCCTTCCCCACACAGAATTTTCAGGGAAGGGATAATAGTTTGCTCTAGGTTTTGTGAATCACTAGTACTTAACGGTGCTACACAAGTGCTAGAGTGAGCATTCACCTTCAGTGCTATGCAAGAGGTGGAGTATATCTGTGCCAACCTAGARATGCTCCCAGAGTCTTTGACTTGCTGACACATACAGTACAGTCTGTGTGCAGGGCACAGAAGACTGTTCAGAAAGCAGTTTTCAAAGCTTCAAATGGATCTTCTGTACACAAACTACTGTATGAGCAGCTGGAGCATCCCAGAGGTAAGTACAGCAGCTCTACATCAAGGGAATGCATAAGGGCATGTATCTGCTCAGAGATGGAGTATAGCCATGCTCTACTTGTTCCATCCTCTCATTGCTCTTGCTTTTATCTCCTCCTCATTCACTTGATTTGGTGCATAGCATCTGTTCTTCTCCTGCCAAAACAAAACAAAGCAGACTTCCATCAGACTCTGCTGCTCTGAGCAGCTAACACTAACCTTCAGCAGCTAAACACTACTCCCATAAATTCTCAGAAACACTTAACAGAAGCCTTATTCCAACATCCAGCAATGGTTCAGGTACTTAGGCACCTAAGTGTCACTGAAAGTCAATAGCACRCAACTGCATGAATCATCTAGATGCTTTTGAAAAGATGAATCACCTTCAGCACAGCTGATACCGAACAAATGTCATCTGCCTTAAGCAGGCAGTTCATTCAATGTGAGAGTATTAAGCTAAGCAGTCAGCCTGGATTGTATGTACATAGGCAGCTTCTACAGAGAATCCACTGAGCTTCATATTTCTCACAAGATATTTTTCACCACTACCTCACAGGATGAAGCTTTCAGGCATCAAGAAGGAATTGTACTTCTTATGAGAAACAAGAGCGAGCCTTTTAATGCCTGTCATTCAATACAGCATCTTGTCAGAATAACTCCACAAGTGAATGTCCAGTGAAAACAGACAGAAAACACTGAGCCAAAATTCCACATGAGGAAACACCTTAGTAACCTCTTTAAATGTATTACAAAAATCTTTCAAAACACTGTCAACAAGGTACTTTACCCATGCTAAGGACAGCACATTTATTTCAATAAGAACTTTTTTTTCCTCATGGAAGAAATAAAAGTAATTTGCCAGCTAAATCTTCTCTTTCAAAGCAACCCTGCTTCAGCCAAGCCCCATTATTCACCATGCTGTTAGAAAACAAGATCATTTTGATGTCAATGGATCATACAGAAGATTTAGCACAGTAATCTATCTGAAAAATTCAGTGGTATGGTCAAGGGTAAACCAASGTAAAGAGTGTAAAGAGAGGTCTAATTAGGGCAAGAGCTTTACTTGCTTCAWATAAAGCCAAGAAGTTTAACAATTTTGTTTGTTATTTTATTTTATTTACCACTACACACTGCAAAACTCCAACTTCTGTTATTATTACTGGCTGAGTTGTCCAATCACCTGGAAACTCAAACATCTAAGGAAAAATAAAAGGCAAATTAGAAATACTCTTGTCTATAAATGGACTTTATAGCAGGYACCTTCCTTCTACATCATTTATTGTGTTTAAGATTACAGGTTCATATTTCAGAAATYGATCACTACAGAGATAGGAAGATGGGAAGAGAACATGATCAGGATAACAGAGAAACACTGTACCCAGAGAGCTGAGAACTACTTGCTTTTTCATTTCCAAAACTGTCTCTATATACAAAACTGTCAGCGCAAAAGCTCCATGAAATCAGCTTGCTTAGAAAGCAAGCATTTTCATCTGCTTGCTCAGTACTCACAAAGCTGGAAGTTGAAATTCTCTTAGTTATCCTGTGAACAATAATAGCTCACATGTAGAAAATTCCCAGAGGTACAGTCTTATACCTCCCTATTTGACAGTAACTTTTATAACAGAATATTCTCTTTGTGCCAACAGACAGAATTCTGAAGTACTGTTATTCCTGAATTCAGGAGTTTTATATGAATAATTAAGGGCCCCATATAGCTTCCACTAGATGTCAAAGAGAGTTCAGTCATCTGGACTTAAGGCCAGGGGCCATTGTATTTTAGTTTGGACCTTATTTTTAGCAAAAAGAAATAGCAGGCAGCCTTGCAGGCAACCTTCCAGGTGCTGTGAATCTGTGGTGCGTTAGAATTTTCATCTGTGCATGCAAGACATGATTTATTATATGTGGTATTTATGTATCTATTATTCCTGTGAATTGCTCATTTAATAGACTTAAAATTATTCAAGGGTTATTTTTGTTAAGGCTAATAAAATATTCTCCATTGTAGATAAAACCTTTCTATAAACAATACTGCACATATTTCCTACCGAAAAATATTTGGTAAGCATCAGCCACTATTCATCTTGGCCTTGTCTTTCCTCTTTCAGTCTGAAAACCCAACATCCTCACCCCTCAGATGCTGCTCTGAGCAGAAATACAGTAAAGATCTGTGGACAGGGGATTATCACATTTTTAACATAATACATGAGACTAAAACTAACACAAAGAGCATGAGCGCTGTATCGTTCAGTCTGCTCAGACAAGGAGGACATGTTCTTCTGTCTGTAAAATGAGATTTCTAAGGCTTATTTTTAATAGCACCAGCAAGTTTTACAAGCTCAAAGAAAAAAAAGCAGGAAGTGGGGAAGGGGAAAAGAAACAAAATGTTGACTTTCAATGAAAGAATCCAAAGGCCCTGCTCAGGCTGGCCAAGTAACTTGAGTCCTTGTCTCAGCCTCCATGAAGTATTTCAACATACGCCCTCACTCAGGGCTGTGTGGAGATGCAAGGCTCCACAGAAACGTGGGGCGGGCAGGGGGAGTGAAGAAGGCTCTTCCTGAGGATACCTGGAGGATGAATCATGTGGATGGATGCGGGAACACCCGCATGCCTGCTTCCTACGGGCAAGGCAGGCAGACAGGCACCAGGCAGCTCATCACAATTATACTCCAAAGGATGTGCCAGAGACAATTTTCCACTGACTGAATCTAAAACAAGCTCCTACTTTCTGTACAGATCTCTTTGAGAGTTCATCAGCACTTTTAGCCTCAGTCACTTCACATTGCTCTTGTCACCAAAGTCCCCAGTAATCTGTTAGAACGCGGGCAAAACACGAGGTTTGGGGTTGCTGGGGTTTTCCTCTGTTTGTTGTTTTTTTTTTAATTTAAGTTCTCTTTGGGCAATATAAGCAAAGAAAATCCTACATCTCATCTCTCAGAAAGTGAACAGACCCTCAAGTATTAGTTTCAGAAGAAGCTACTCTATGATTAGTAAGTTTTGTTCAAAAAATAGAATGTCCAAGTCAAAAGTTATAGTTTATGTTCCAGTATTATATTTCCTTTGCCTCCATGTTCAATATTACCATATTACCCTCTTTACTGGAAATGGAGGCCGAGCATAATTTTGTTTCTGCCTAATCTGTACAGTCACTAGTAACTATCCCATTGTCCTCCCATAGCTATTCCCCACCTCTTTCCTATTTATAGTTTTAAATATTTGGGAATGACCCTGTTTTGTTTTGTTTTAATATTCTTAGCAGTGTCTAATTCAATTTAACTTCTGGCAATCCTCACTTTATATTTATGCTTCTTGACCTTGAAGATGCATTTCTATTTTCTGATGAGTTTTTCTCTCGTTTCATCATAGATTCTTCCTTTTTCTTCTTTGTGGTTATTCACTAGGAGTTCCTTCTTGAGATACAATTTCTTGATGGTTGTAGAGCCCTTAACTTAAAGAAATTTCTACTTCATATTTAGCTACCTGTCTGCCTCTATTCAGCTCATGCTACTAACTAGTTGCCATAGGTCTATCACAATCTGCTCTTTATTACAGAACCTTTCCTTTTTTGTTTAGTCTTTCCACCTATTTTAAAAAAAAAGATTAATTGATATTTTAAAAGATTACTTGGGTATTCTAATTGACCAAAGCTTCTACATCTCCTTATTAATTACTAAAACCAAAGCAAAACCAAAACTATCTCCTGTTATTTCAGTGATGAAGAAATTTCCAGACATGAATAAATATGTGGGCCCTGTATTATTAGCAGTATTTTTCTCTTATTTTGTGGCAAAGATGATGCACAGACTAGCATTTTCTGAAGAATTATTCCAAACAACATCATAATCCATGCTAATAATATTAGCATAAACTGAAACACAGAAAGGCAACTTCTGTTTTCCCCTACGTGGACTAAATGCAAACTAACTCAGCTGATTTCAGGATAGGTAGTTTGAACTCAGTGAGTGAGACAGGACGAAACAACTCACTCCTAGACTTTTGCTGCAGATGGGCAACAACAGTGTTTTCATAACAACAGGGAAACAGGAAAATCTCTGCAGAAGTAGGCCAGCATACGTCAACAGAGTCTAGCTTACAATCTGTCATTTACCTCCAGGGGCCCAAAATGCACAAACACACTGCTAGCAAACCAGTCAAAACGAGTGGCTTATATTGCACCTATCATGACATTTCTGTGTTTTAAAACTATGACCTACTACAAAAATGGCAAGAATTAAAAAATACATAAATATATCCTTAAAATTCAATTTACCTTTGCCCAAGCCAAAGTTACAGGAGTTCAGCATCTTCAAATAAGGCAGCGAGAAAGCAGAAATAAAAAATGCAAAGTTTCCAGTTAACAGCTGTAAAATAACATCTCAAACATTTTGCCTAAGCTTTTCTTTTGTACTTGGGGTTTTGCAAGTCATTTTTGTTTCTGTCAACATTATAACATAATCCATCCGAGAGGTTTAAAAGTAAATGGTTTTAAGCAGTGGGTGAAACCACAGTAAGTTAACTGACAGGAGGTTTTGGCTCCTTATTCATTTTTAAGTATGTATTTGTCAGCTGTTGTTTCTCTGCAGCAACAGCTAGAAAGTTTATAGACTTTAGTCAAAGACTCCCAATTTCCTAATACATGCTGCTTAAGCAGATTTTCTTTTCAGTTGTTTGTTTCTTCGATAACTATGACACTACTGTCTTCCAGCTTGTCCATCTGAATATAACTGATGCTAATTTACATTTACTGCAGATGATAGCTTTCATCTAAACATCTGTCTGCATGAGACAATAATAAGCCATGTCCACGGCTGTGAGGTTGTCTAGCAGAATTATCCCCATTTGACAGGTGACAGAGCTGAGGTACAGCTGAATGCTATAACACAACACATGCACTGTGAGAAATGGAAGCAAAGTGGAAATACAACTGTGATACCTCTCTGCTTTGGGCATTAGACAACTCTCCTTCAGCTAAATATAGAGATTTTCAATATGTAAATTGCAGACAACAGTTACTAACCTTTTTTCCCCAAAATAAAATGTTATTTCTATGGCAAATACTCCATAGCCATCTGTAGCACAACAGATTTTATATTTGAACAATCTGAACAGTGGAAGAAAAGCTTATAAAATATATCTCCTTCTGTATATTGGAAATAGCACAATTCAGAACTAGCTGAAATACAATCTAGGGATTGTGCAGTCATTCATAAACTGTTCCATTCGAATATAGAGTCTGGAATGAATTTTATCCTTGTGTTCAACCAGTGAACCACAGCTTATTACAGAGCTGTACTTTTCTCAGTTTCAGAACCATATCCCTAATATTTTTCCCTGTCAAGTCCAATGGAGATTAGCAGATTTGTCAAACGGGATCATCCACAAAGAGAAAATACAGCAGAATCCAACTGCCTGGAGACACAAAGAAAATCCAGTTGTGTCCCATGTCTAAAATAAAAGGAAACCTACTGAGTACATACAGCTCCAACCAACTCTGAGCTAAGCTGGGAAAGGAATCGGAAAGGTCTTTTACTTAGTTATAATGTAAGTGGGAGTCAGATCTCAACTGCATGTGTGGCTCTGCTTCTATCTCTGCAGTAGGCTAGCTGTACGGCACGCTAGCTCTGTTACTCCTGTGCAGTATCAGTGTAATGCTCCCTGCCAACTTCAAACCAAGAAATAAACATCCAGTGCTTTCTAGTCATTATATATTCTGCAGTTGAGGTCTGCCACAAAGGTGCAGGATTATTTAAACATTACAAATAAATTTTTCAGAGTTGTCTAGGGACCCTCCCTAGACCCTCTAGGGATTCACTACCCTCATTCGAATTAAGCAGAAATAGTGATCCAAGGACATTGGTCATTATGACCATTTCAACCTATAGGCTCACTAATAATTCTGCTTTTGCAGTATCTTTCACTGTCTCCATTTTTCTTTTCAGTGTCTTAAAATCTTTGTTAATAGTGTCAAGACCACACCAAAAATGCTATTGCAACAGAGCTCACAAAATTTTCACCAACAGTTCTTTGCATGTAGCAAGGTGCCAGATTACCACAAACTAAAAGCAATTTAAACACCAACAGCAAAACCCCCATCAGCTGTTGAACTGGCACAATTTCCACCGGGGGGGGACAAATCCTCTAAAATCAGCTAATTTGCTAACATGTCCCTTCAGCCAAAGCATGAAATCCAGACATCTAACCTGTGACTTGACATCCCATTTTAAAATATTCATTTTACTTGACTAATTTGAAGAGTAATTTATTGCATTAGAACTCTGTAGACAGATCAAAATATACTCATAACACACCACCAAAATCAGATTTCCACAACACTTGGAGAAGTAGAGACAGGACTTCAATTGACATAAACCATTAAATGAAGTCACAGGAAATGATGATTGCCATCAGGTATGGTATTCTTCTACAGTTAAAGCAATTAATATGTTAACTACTAACCAAACTCTCACATGCCAGTAAAAGGTTTCCATYTGATAAGTTAAAAGCATATATTTTATTCAGTGTAAAACCACCATCAAGTCTCCTTTGCTTAACGTTCTCACATTTCATCTACTTGGTCACTGAATAATACGTACAGTGAATCAGTCTAGATCCCATCAAGTCTTCATATTGTATTTGGATGACACTGTGTGCTGTTTTACAGGTTAGATGACAGAATTTAAAATGAATCTTCTTGTGACCACAATTGCTGCAGAATACCTTTTTTTTAATTCAGCTCTTGGAGTAGTTCTATTTGTGACTAAAATAAGAAATATTTTTATGTTTTTTTGTGAACTAGAGAGCATGGCAGCTTTAACTYCACCAGGAGGAGTTTCCAAAAGGCAATATGCCAAAAGACCTTTGGTGCATTTGCAGTCACCTTGCTGAATACCTCTCCTGGCTACTACTTCTTCCAAAGTTTCTTTCAAAAGACAGCCAAGACCAAGTTCTATGAATCATCCTTTGAATAAGGTCTAATCATTGAATTATTTTTAAAGCATTTTCCTTTTTTTCTTTCCTTTTCTTTCTTTTATTTCCTGGCTTCTATTATTCTTCCTCATTTCTTCACAGCCTTACACACCTCTTTCCCCTCAGGTCATTTGCCTTCACATCCTTCCTACAATTCGAAGCGCAGGCAATTTCCTTCCCACCCACTAACAGCTTTTTGGATTGAGAAGAGAGCTAAAGAGAATGCCCTGTACAGCCCTTGGATATGCACTTTTTAATTAGTGAGGGAGAAAATACAGAAATCTGTATAGTCACCTACTCAGAGACTCACTTTTCTAAGACCTGATCCGCTGTTGTACGCACACCGCACCTCTAATACATTGACAGTCTAAAACCCTGCCTGTAGCTATGTGCCCATGCACTCTTAAAGGAGACTTTTGTTTCTGCTAGAAAAAGAAAGCTAGAAAGCTTTATAGAAAGTTGCAGGGGCAAATTAACTCTCACAAAGGTATTTGTCACATTTACATTCACCTGAGCATCTAGGATTATTAATACAGCCTCTGACATGAAACTGCAAATACATGATCTAACTATGTTTAAGCAGGGGAAACTTAAAATTTAACTGTAAGATATGAACTGCTTCAAAAAGTGCATTAGTTGGAAAATATCATGGTGGGGGAAGAGAAAGTCCCTCTCAACTTTTCTTCTAGTGAAAGTCTCTCTTAATCCATATAGTACTGACACTCTCCCCTTACCCTTTTGCTTTCTTCATTTTTTTTGTCTCTTATTCTTTGCTTTTCACAGCTCTTCAGTACACTATTGTTAAAGAAATGCCACTTAAAGCCTCCAGACTCCCAAATTTGCCCTTGGTAAGCCAATTTCCCCACAGATCAGAAGGACATCTTGGTTTCAGTTTTCCTTTCCATCTAAAATGCAAACTGTTTACACTTCTCACTGCAGTGAAATAGCTATGAAGCCCTGTCTGAAAAGAAAAAAAAAAAAACCTCTTTTCTGATCTGAAAAAAATTAAACACAATTTCTTTTAACCACATGACTTTAAAAACAGTTTGATGATACAGTATTTTAGCACACATAAAAACAGAGTATACATGTAGTAACAACTTGTAAAGGTGCTTAAAGAATCTGATTTCTGCTTTCAGAGCGCTCAGGACTTTAATGTTACTGGAAGTCAATGGGGCCTTTGGGCTTTTGCAGACATGGGCCTTGGACCCCCAACAGCACACCATTAGAGGAGATTTCCAGGCATCTGAATGTTTTGTGGAATTTCCACATTCATCTAGCAAGTCAAATTCATTTTATTTCAATGGAAGTAGAAACTGTTCCTCAAAAATTGTTAATTTCTTTGTGCAATTAAGTGCTTAAATACATCAAAACCCTGATCCTGTGGGCACTTCTGAATGGGAGGAATGATTTTGCCTCCCAAATGGGTCATCACATTTAGCCTTTTCTCAGGCTACTGCAGAATAGGTTACAAGAGGGGCTAACAGAACTAGCATTACAACAGCCTGAATATGAATTCTCCATCTTATTCGTTATGAATCCTACCATTTTTTGGTTTGACTGCTAGTATATCAATCGAAAGAAAACCTGCCTCAGAATAATAACATCATTTTTTCCCCGTATGACTATACTTAAGAGAAACAATAATTAATGGCGTAATATAAGTTTACGACAAATTCTTAACTATCTGGTTATCTTAGTTATTAAGGCCATTACTCCAGGAGACACCAATCCCTCAATTCCCAAGGAAGATGTCTCAGTCATTTATATGGGAATACTGTAAGGACTTCGAACTCATTTTTCTGGGAAATGATTTTAATATCTGAATAAAAATTCCAAACTAAGATGCAAATAGGTAAGAGAGAGGAAGCACTTCTTTACAATTCTAAGCAGCCAGTTTTCCAATCCCCCTCCTGCACTGCCTGCAGAAATGTGCTGGGTATGGAAACAGATCGGAAATGCAAACTTCCTGTTGAGATATAGGATGGAGAGATTTTGTCAGTACTGCATCTTTTAGCCACAGATTTGTGGCAGGACTGAAAGTAATGAGCAAAGGATATCCACTGATTGATTCTTCCTACCTTTTAAACAAAGATATTTAATGGCTCTTAGATTTCAAAAATCAAAATGTGTGTGTCCTTTGGAGAGCTATAGCTGTAAGGCAGTATTCTATCCAGTTCAACAGTGATGCTATCAGGCCTGATTTTTATTAACACAATTATTTATTATTACATTTACTACCCAAGAAACTTAGCCAGAGACTAGGACTTACTGTACTGAATGCTGTACAAAACAAGAAAAAAAGTCTCTCTCAAGTAGTTTCCCTTCAAACACTGTAACAACCTGAGTTTACAGGATGTTTTTAACCCAATTTTTTACATGACCACTACATTTCAGAAAGGTGTAATTGAAGAGGTAACTTGCTGTGATTGACTACTGCTAGGAGAGGAAGACATTTTACAGCAAGCTTCATGAGTCAACTAACTCTTTGTTTTGCCGCAGCTTTTAAAAAGAATATACAATAGAACTGGCAATGCTACATATGGCTGCCACCAGCTGTCCATGAGCTCACAGCAAAGGTTCCCATTGCAAGGCTTGCTCCACTTTAATTTGGCATTGCCCTGCACACTAAAAGGCAAAGATACTGTCAGATCAACTCACCACGGTTGGGTCTGTCCATACGCARATTCCCCACTGAAGTCTGAATGAAGTTCTGGACACAGTCACGCTGAAGCCAGTCAGACTGCTCACAAAGTACACACAGTACAGCCCAGCACTAGGGACACTGTCTTCCTAGATCATACTTTTTTGTCATCTCCTTTTGATCAGCTGTCCTCCTAGTGACACTCCTCCTAGTTTCAGTGTCAGAGACACAGGAGAATGTCTAATCTTGCAGACAAATACTTCATTAGTTAGGCATCACCTTCCACTTCTTACTAGGTCTTCTAATTCTTTCTCAAAATACAGATTCTGATTTGCTTTTGCTTGAAAATGTAAACCAGGTGGTGTTCCCTCGCAAAAGACCCAGCTCCTGCTGAGGTTCAAAATCTTCAGCACAATGAGCACCTCTCCTGCCCATAACTCTCGTAGCACACGAGGGAAGTCCACCACTGAAACAACATGGCAGTCTTTGAGCATGAACACATTTCCATCCCTGGCCTCCCATTCGGTCTTCTTCTGCTGACTAAACCTGAGCGGTCAAAAAGACATCTGTTCTCTCCCTCAGTGCAAGTCCAGTTGCTCACATGGAGATCAGGAGAGTAATCATCTGCCATTAGTACACAGCAAATTTCATCTTTCTGAGGTATATCCTGATTTCTTTTTATTCAGATTCCCATTCGGCCTCTGCACCTAGCAGACATGGGCTGTAAAAATGGGATTTACATATTTCACCTGGCAGCTTTGTCCAGAATTTCCAACAATACTTGAAAAGGCACCTATTTAATTTATAGCAGTAACTTCATTAATAATAATTAGATTTATTAACCATTGTTTTAAAATATATATATTCATCCATGTGTGATTCAGTCAAAGTCATCACCTTCAGGTTTGGAACTACAACTGTGGCACTATGAGCACCAGTATACTAGTGAGCAGCTGAAGCATTATCATTTCCTATTTCAGAGATAATAACTGGTAATCTTGAGCTACGGAGTTGCTCAGTACTGCCTGTGCACAGGCTTCATGCAGTCAGAGGAGATGGTCAGTCCCAGAACATTGTCTCAGGATCTAAGCAGACTTGCCTTTACTCTCTTGGAAATCTTTCCTGGATAAAATTAGGATCCTCTACCTGGTTTGGAGATAAAATGCTCCTGGTGACATTTTTACTACTTGGAGTCTGTTAACACAGAGAGCAGAGGTGGGCAGACTATGGTAATTCATACACACATACATGCACACACACACAGAGCTATCACCTAAACTACACAACAGCAGTGAGTAGAACCAAGATTCAACCTCGTAATCTTCTGATACAAAGCCTGGGGGGTCTATCACTTGAGGCAAAAAAATCCATTACCCACCAGGATTAGCAAGGCTGCACCCTATTTGTGATTTCCTGTATAGACAGACAGAGAGCTTGTAAGCAGACTCTTTTCAGGAAAGGGCAACTGTATCATACTTCACAGAGCTCTGAAGCCCACCTCATTTTCTTCTTTCAGGTCATATTAAGTATTTTATCAGTCCAATATCTCACTTCTTTTACCTTCCCTGCATAAGAGAGSCAAAATACTTAGGATATTACAGATGCTACTAGATTTCAAGATTTAAACATTGGTGGTGAAAAGAGATTTCTGAACGCCTATGATTTTATTTTTTTTCCTCATTTTATTTATATGTGTGATTTGGCATACAACATATTAATAGATGACCTATAAATAACAAACAGTTGCAGGTTTCTTCATCTTCTAGTGTTTAACAGGGAATTTCAAGGGGTCACCAGCCTTCAAAAATGTCTAGAGAGTCTGAATAAAATGTTCCTCTCCTTTTTATAACTGCAAAAAAAATGTCCGACTGTGTACCCCACAGGTTTAACCCTGGCCTGCCTTTCTCCTTGAGAAGCCTACATACCTGTCTGAATCCCCATATCCCCTCTACAGAAAAGCCAAATTGATCCAAAGGTGCCCAAGCCTGTACTAAAATTAAATAAGTGCAGAACACAAGAGCTTCCTCTCGGTTTCCCCAGAAGTTCAATCTGACATTTGGAATTGTCTTGGTTGCTGAAAAAAATGACAGAAACTTCTCAACAAATAAAAAAAAAAAAAGGCATTAATTCATCACTCCAACAGTCAACCTGGTTCAGCCACATACAGGAGTTACTGCAAATTACAGAGGAATGCAACTAGTCCTAGCCGGCTGGTTCACATACAAAGAACAGAATCAGTCAGTAACAAAGAGCAGGAAGAATCATTTTCTTTTCTTATCCATATGCTTTCCAGACTAGGGCCAGCAGGGCATTTGCTAGGGGATTTACCGATAAAACGCAGCTTTGTCACATTTGTCAGACCTGAGGCTGTCATGGAAACATAACTGATCTGACAACTGTTAATGAGCCACTGTCACAAGGGCAATCTGTCCAAGCTGACAGATTTGCTGCTCCTGTTCAGTAGTGGGCAGCAGTGAAATGGCCTAGTCGGCTCTCAATCTCACCCAGCTGCTGCTAGGGTCCTAGAATGTTTTATTTGGGAAACACCAGTGTCCATGTTTCTTAAAAAAATATTTTACAGCATTCCCCATCTACAGTGATGCTTTGTTTGTTTGCTTTTAGATCAAATTGAAAGCAAGTGTTGAAATGGTAAGTGTTATGCTGGGACAGAAGTCTGGGTTTTGACTTTGCTCCTCTTTGCCCACTGTGCGGGAAGCTGACCATTTGTCTAGAAGACTGATTCCCTTTTAACAAGGTTCTCTTTCCTCCTTCACAGATAAACAGCTGGCTTCTTTCCTCACTCTTTCTCCCATCTATTCCTACATCTCCCTTTTCTACTCAGGCTCAGAAGTAGTTGAGTGTTCCCCCACTGCTAGCAATATACTTCTCCTTTTCTCATAACAAGTCTTTTCTGACAGTAAACATCTTAATACTTCTACCAGGCAGTACATCATTTGGCACCAACACAGACAGCAAGAATTTGTCTTTCTCAGAACCAGGAGTGGTTCACGTGTGAGTCCATCTGGCCACTGTGTCCCTGATGGGGGCAGGAGATGCCCGATCTCAGATGTTAGCAAGTCCAAGTGTGTATTGCTTCTGTGTGCAAGGTCATACACCTCACGAGCAGAGCAACTGCCAAAATGACATTACAAATCTTACCTGCATGAGCATTATGGGATCTTTGGTTTCACATGGGCAAAGACAAAGCAAGTACAAGAGAGCGGTATCTGTAATTGCTATTGACGTCACTTGCATCAGGCAGAGGTCAGCGACCGGAGCTCTGGCACTGCCAGGCAAGTGACAACTGGGAGAAAGGCAGGGCACCTCCCCTCTGACCACACTGGCACCAGTGCTGTTAGAAGAGGGAGAACGAAACTCTGGGCTGGATCCTCAGCTCATACAAACCAGCAAGGGTCTGACACAGGAGAGCACTTCACCTAATGCAGCCTCTTTTCACACGGAATGGCTGAGGTTGGAAGAGGCCTCTGGAGATCATCTAGCCCAACCCCCTGCTCAGCCCTCCACAGTCCCAATGGACAAACTGCTCAAGCGGAAGGCACAGGCGGTGCACGGTGACAGGCAGGGTCTGTAAGGAGTTCACCTCTGCATGTGTTTTGGGACCACCCCTTCACGCCTTGTGGATCATATTGTACCCAAATCCGGGGACAGGACTGGCTCTCCTTCGCCACTGGAGTTTCAGATTAGGGAAAGAGCACCTCTAGCAGGAGCTGTGCTTCAGCTGCCAGGCTGCAGAGCAGGCTGTCTTGCTTACAGGCAGCATTTGAGGGCCGCACTTTTTGTGGGATGCGAAAGGGGTGGCCAGGAAGCTAGATGTGCAATTTCAGGGAGTGTTACCACTCCATTTGCAACCTACTGTAACTTGCTATTACTAAAAAAAGCGCAGTGAAAAAAGAATGTTTGCCCTTGGGTCTTTATATGTTCCCAAAGGCCAGTCTGCTGCCCCGAGCCTGAGGAGTATAGTGGGGTCAGTGCAATGCTGAAACCCAGTCTCTGATGTATGACAGAGCAGGTCTAATCCAGAGCATCAGGTGATCACACAAAACATTCACTGTCCAAAAATATTTTTTCATTCTTCTTTCTGAAACCAATTTGCCTATTCTCCAAGAAACAGCACCAGGATGAGTCACCTGAAATTAATTTTTAGGCAGATTTCTGAAGACTGAATTGCGATATGGCCCCTTCCCTAGGACAATATCCCAGGAAACCATAGTGGAGCTCTGCCAGGAAATGCTAGGAGATGAATGCAACGGGCTGAGCAGAGCATGGGTTTGAACACGTTGGCAACAGAGTGGTAGGAGGATGGATAAACAGGATTGTGCTCTACATCACAGAGATGTTCTTCGTAACTTTAGTCAGTACTTTCTTGGCTTGCCACTCTTGACAACTCAGTCATAAAACAGCTCTCTGGAATAGTCTGCTCGAATTAATCAGCTCTCAGTTATTTTCTTTTTAAAACTAATAATAGGAGGTCTGCATGGACCTGTGCGAGACTCAAACACAGGAATGTGAATTGTGCAGCTGCAAATGTTTCCATACTGCTGCAGCTTTCAACTGCTTTTTGCTCTCCACTGAGGGGGCATGAAATAGCATTGCAGGGGGCAGCTCTTGTATTGTCAAAATTGTCCAACTGTTCTCAGCATGTCCATAACATAGTAAATGTTCAATGATGCCTTTCAACTTTTAAGCATGTTTGAAAGGGGAGTGTTCTGGTCACAAACCAACAGGCTCAGCTGGACCAGGAGCACAGGATAATTTGATGGCTTGTATCCTTTGCATGCCAGCTGCACAAGGGATGCCAAATTGTGTTCTTGCCGTTGGCAGAAGTTTTAGCTTCCAATTCATCTTCTTGTTATCAAACTGCATCAGGATAGGAAAAAAATGGTCCAGTGGGGGAAGAGTGCCTCTGACTCGATGGGGAAATGGGACTCCTTTGAACAGCCCCATGCATACAACAGTTTGGATCAGAGCTGGCATAGAGCATTAACACTTCATGAGGTCTTAAACCAGAATAAGAGGCAGCGCTGGAGGAAAGCCAACTGTGCCACACTCCACTAACTGCTTAGGGTACTTTGCTGTCGTCACATGAGACTTAGGAACAACTGAGATGCTCTGTTCAGAAAGAGCTCAGGGTTGAAGTGCATTTTCAAAGCCTGCAGAAGTAACAAAAAGAGCACCTGCCTCTCCCAGGTCTACCTGCAGCTAGTACTGGCACAGAACTTGGTCTCCACTGGCAATAGGTTCACTTGCAGCCTAAAAAATAAAAAAAGCCTCTCAGGCTTTTAGCAGCAAGATGAAGTTTAAATCCCAGACCGGAAGCCTTAATTATAACGGATTTGTGTGAAAGTTGCCAGATCTCTCCCTGCTCTGTGATCAGTGCTGTGCCAAGAGTCTGCTTTGTGTCACACTAGCAACAGTGTTAAGTTCAGCAAAGTAACTAGGTCAAAGATGCAAAGGCAGAACAGAGATCACTGATTAGCACTAATGAGACCCTGCACTGCAGAGCAGAATAACAGTACAATCATCTCAAGGTTCTTGTTGTAATTAAAGGTAGCCACATTCGTATCCAGTGTGTGCTGCTCAGAACAAATCCTTTTGCACTTCTGACTTCTACACCTTAGAAAGTCACTCAAAGTCACCATGACCAGAGAACAACTTGAGAGGAGACAGTAGCAAGAACTAGTTGTTCGTATTGCTGGAATTTAAATTAACTTAAACAAAATGAAGGAAGGATTTGAGCATTCTCAGGGCAGCTCTTCTAAATACACATCATTGTTGTTTTCAATCAACCAGTTCAACCTTTTGTAAGCGTATGGTTATGTATAGTGAATACCATTCTTGTGTTCAAGAATTTAATGGTGCATCTGCCCCTACCTGTAATACCAGGTGCTGCTAAGATCACCCCACCTTCAAAGAAAACAGCAGAAACAGAGACAACTGCAGTATTTTTCTAGTGTTTTAAACAGACTTTCCCTAGGAAGAGAGACTGAAAAGACTGGAGTTATTTAGAGAACGGAATATGAGCAGAAACAAGTACTGAATAACATAGAGAAAATCAGTCCTGGGCTCCTAGATATCCTCAACTTATTCATCAACAAGGCAGTGTATTTCCACCCAATGAAGATAAACATGTGTCAACATAACAATTAACCTGGAACTCAGTGCAACAAAGACACAACAGGGCAAAGTACATTTCCAGTCTATGGATGAGCAGTTACACAAAAGACGATCTTAAGCAAACTAAACCGAGCAATTAAAAACATTATAGCACTTATACTCATTGTAGCATTATATATGTAAATTATTCATTAGATAATCAAGGAGAAAAAAAAATATTTTCACTATGTCCATTCACCTTCCTTCTAAGTGCAATGAGACAGGACACAACTAATCTTATCAGAAAAAACACATTAACCTCTGGAAAACTGAGAGACACTGACTATTCACAGACAGAATGTGGGCAAACAGCCACTGACACAAAAGACATGGCTCTATGAGCCCAACAAGGAGATTTATGTCAGGATAACAACATAATGCAGCTCTCTTCAAGATACATAAACAAACACACTTGTAAAGTGGAAACTCCAGCGGGCTGCAAACGGCGGGCTAAGGACTACACAGTAGTTGACCCACAGAGCCACTACATCTGTACAGACTGCTTGAAGAAGTCTGTGCACATCCCTGGTATAACAGCAGTCGTCTTGAGTTCTGTTCACTCCCTTAATGAATGCAAAACACAGTTTGCCAATGCCTATGTGCTGCTGGCTACATTTATACCCAGCCATAACAGCTAAGCTAGCAGGTACCTTTTGTTATGAGTGTAATTATAAAAATACTATGATTTATTATTTTTTTTTTATTTCCCACTGGTAAGGTTATAGTATATAACACATGCAGACTTCATTTGGAATGTGCCAGTTCAGAATGAGAGGACATATGGAAATTATATTAAAGGAATATGGAGTGGTGCCTTGTATCACTTTTCAAAGTAATGTGTAAATACTACAACACAGACCATTATGGGAAATGCCACTCAGCCAGAAACTCTAGGAGAGAACTCACCAGGCTTCCTACTGTATTGCACCACAGGACAGATAAGCTCCAAAAAGCAACTACTGCCTTTGGGATGCCTCCATTTTGGGAATGCCCAGCTTGGAACAGCTTGCAGAGATCTTTCAGGAGGTTCAAACTGACCCTCAGTAAAATGTAAGCACTTAAAAGCAGAGGTTCCAATTTTGAAAATTATAATCATTTTGTATTTCAGAAATTTTGGCGACTAATAGCATTTTTCCCCAAATGCACCTTAAACTTGCGTAATTAGCACAGCATTCCTTGTTAAGAAGGGGATGGATCAAATTAGGACATCAACTCTGCAGATATTTCATTTCTGTTCAAGAACGGCACAAGGATTCCTTATTTAACCCCTCTTAACCATCAAACAGCTGGTCAAATTATTAAATTTTCCTTAATCGGGTTATTAATTGATATTCACTAGCAGCAGTATTTTATTTATAGAAAATCAAGCTGGTCAAATCTGGTAGGAAAGAAGAACATAAAATGTTACATTGTACTGATTAGCCCTTAAATCACAGACAACAGCTGTCAGTTCTGTGCATATGTTGTGGCAAGATTACCTACTCCATAACAGCCTGTTACTCCCTCGTGAAGTACTCTACTGACAGATCACAGTCATAACAGGTTTTTCCCGCTAAAATCTTCCTAGAATTCATCCTTGAAGCACAGCTGATAATGTCCTTTAAGCAAGGAATAATTTGCACACACACGCACACATGCACATTCACAAGTAACGGCCTTTTGTGGGGAGGAGAGGTGCGATAGAGGGATGTGATTTCCATTCCCTGCACTTTTCCCCTTCCAGAATGATTACAGCAGAAAGCGGAAATCAGCAGCAGCAGCATCTCCGATGTGTGCTAGCAGGCACGCTGAAGCCAGTCAGCAGTGTCTGTCATTGTTTGGTGCAATACAAAAGACCCTCTGTCTGGAAAGTTCAAGAGAAAACCGAGAGCCAGTGGCCTGGTCCTACAGTCAAAAAGACTGAAACAGAGGCTGAGAAGTTCTCAAGCAGAGGCTGATCTGATGCCCTTTGAAGTTGACGGGAAAACTCCCATGGACTCCAGCATGCTTTGGATCATGCCTGAAATGCACAAAAGGAAGCAAAACAACATAAAAGTAGAAACAAGCATCTGACAGAAGGGAGTTTTAAACAATGTAGTGGTGACCTAATCTTCTCATCATGGTTATCAGTTCAGTGTATTTTTGTGATGTCTGAGAAAGGAGAATTGTATCAATTTTCTAAGTCTTTTCATTAGGACATAGCAACTGTACATTAATCATAGGTATTTTTCACTTAAAATGCTATGCATGCCATCCTAACGTTGACTGTCGATTACAGCATTTTGCAAACAYGTCAGAGGAAAGGGGGAAAGTGTCTCTTTCGATTGCTGGATTTATTAATTTAAAAGTTTTCCACTTTCTCTCTCTCTGCACCTCCTTCCCCCCCCCCCAAAAGGCTAGTTTAAAACTATGAGAAGCGCAGTCCATGAGTGAAAACCTTAYTAAGAACAACATTGCCAGCGTCATCTATTCATAAGCAGCAATCTGAGACAGAGCCCAACCCAGAAGAAACTCTCTCGCAGCACATTCTCCAAACAACTGCTCAAGGACTCCAAGTGTATGGAGGTTCCAAATCCTCTGCCTAAGTAAGATGCAATTAACTTTCACATTAAAGATAGATACAGGAGCACCCAAAAAGAAAGAAATGCCTGCTGAATTCTATAACATTTCCATAATTATTTTCTTGAATATAGCAATAATCATATTGTTTTAATTTTGGTGTTTTCYAGGTCTCAGTGAAGTTTTCTGGGAATTAATTTTTTAGAATTTTTTTAAGCACTTTTTGCAGCCTTTGCACAAGATTTGCAACAAAGAGCCAAAGTATCTTTTTTTCAGAAATGCAGAATGTTTCTTCTTTCCCTGGCTAATAGAATCCAACTGTTGCCACATGACATCATTCCCCAGAGCGAGGGAATCCAAGCTAGCACAGACGCTTGGCTGGGAGTAAACACTACAGAAAAAAACTTCTCAAAGTGAGAAGGAATAACACAAGAAAGTCAATTTTTGTTACCTGAAATTTGGAGCACTTCCCTTTCCACTCCATTCTCAGATTTGTATTTCCCAGACAAAACTCTGTCTTATTATCTGAGGCAATCGGAAAACCAGTCGTTTAGCGTCTAATACCTGCTGTGCTTCCCACAGCTCCTTCATATGACCTTTCGCAGCACTGATTCCAGCGAAAATGATTGCAGAGAACAGACTGGCCGGGCCAGTTGTCATGGAGATCTCTCTCTCTCTCTCTCTCTCTCTCTCTTTTTCATACACACGCGCACGCACACATACACATACAGACTTAAACAATTCTGGGAGGCATCCACAAAACAGCATGCCTTTTCATCAGCTAAGTTTTTGAAGCATTCCACCCCTCCTCCAAGCCCTCCCTTGAGTCAGCCCAGGAAGCTGAGCTTTGGTCATGAATCAATTGTTGAAATAAGAGATATTGCCTTTTAAAACACAACACAGAACTTGTACTTTTTCCCCCAGGAAGGAAAACAGAAATGTTTACTTGCCAAAGCTTTGAACTAAAAGCAAATCTATTACATTCAAACCTGCGGGCTGTTTATCTTTGCCTGACTTGTTATGAATTTGATATCTGAAAGCACTACAGCTTTGTTGAAATACAATCATGCAGATTATATGAAATGCTCTTGGCATGGCCCAACTGCTTACCTTGCTGTTCTTCCAGTACCCAGCCAGTGAGTCAATTAGCACAGGTATTCGTGGTGGTCATGCAGGACTTCCTGTATTCTTTCATGTTTCTGTGTTTAAGTAGAAAAATCTGCAGGTCAGGAACATGCAACAAACAAAAGCAATCCCCAGCCAAACAAAAAAAAACCAGACAAGTTTGGAAGTTTTCTCTTAACAAGTTTAAGAGTACATGCCTCTTACCCCAAACCCACCATCTCCCAGTTAAAGCAGAAACCCATTTCACTGACACCTGAGAATACAAGAACTGATTAATTTAACATATTCACTGGCACCACGGTTGCAAAACAAAACTAATTCCAAACATAAATAAAGACACACAACATTTTTTCCTTGACAAAAAATTTCTAAGTTAATCCCCAGAAACGTCATATAGGAAAGCATGGACTGATAAATCAAGAGGAAAAAAAATACTTTTTAAAAAAGAAGGAAAAAGAACATTTAGTAAGAAAATACAGTAAAAAGCACATGGACTCAGAACAGCAGCACTGCGTCCAAAGTTTTTACACTTTGGGAAATAGTTTGGAGAGTTATTCTTCAGAGGATTTAACCAGAGTCAGTCATTCAAAGTTTTAAAACTGCATAAGAGATATTAAAGGGACTGCATGATTCTGCTTTCTGCAACATGCAATATAAGCAACAGTCCCCCTAGTGGGCATAAAAACACAAAGCTGAAACTATGCACTACTAAGTAGGAAATCACCCAATCTATTTTTTCTTCATCATCCACTTCATTATGCTGTTATGATATTCCAGCTCTACATTTACCGAAGAACCTTAACAATTCTTGCAGTCCAAAGAATATAGGCCATTATCAGCAACATAAAATAAAATGAACATTTACCACTATTTTTACCATATTTAGGGGACATAACACAAGAAAATGTTTATGTGCATGCTATTACATAACCAACATAGCTAGGTTTATACATGAGGAGATATAGAAGAGTTTCAACATATTTTTCATCCAGTTATGTTTGTAGCATCAGTTTTCTATAACAGAGAGGCATAAAACAAGCCTAGAGAATCTGAGATAGTTTTGATGTCTTACAGAAACACCTGTCTCTACATACAGCTATTATAAAATATAAACTATGCTAGAACATATTATTGACTATACTTCTGAAAATTTGACATCTTTTGTGAATAACAAAGCTGTCAGAAGACTGCACAGGTCATTCCGCTTAAGCCACCTCACATCATTCTTTGTGTCAAAAACACTACCCAAAAGCTACAGGAGAAGTATTTTACGCAGTTATCAAAAACTGCATTAAGATTATTCACAGGTAGATGAATACAAGACAGCTACTCCAGCTGTCAAGAATCCAGAAGGTGCTGAAATGACATCACATCAAATAGTTTCTCTAGACATGGAAGTGGCACATACTAAGGCTGTAAGTTCATGCTAAGTTCCTTTGATTCACATGCCAGTGAATCCCCGCAGAACCACAGGAATCAAATAGAAAAAATTCTGACACATTTTTCCCTTAAAAAGCCTTCTTTGGTGCAGGACTGAGTTAAACTCACTGCATGTTGCAAGTGGGCAATTTCAGCAGTGGAATTGGGGGAAATGGGGAGGCAGGTAACTCCTCCCAAGAAAGGAATGTTTCCCCCTACCTTGCTGCAAAGGGAGTGCTCAAAGATGTGGAAGTAATAAAAAAACCTAAGAATTGATAAGGGACAGGTGAAACAGTCAAGTCTTGTCTATCAGTCTCAGAATTTCTATAGGTCCCACTATTGACAGCATGGGAGTAGTTAGCAGCCGCCTGCACAACATCCCACTGCAGAACTTACCGCAAGGCTCTGAGCCCTTCACCAGGAGATCACATCTGCAAACATGGCAAGGGGCTGGGGGGAGCACCCCCGCCAGCGTTTGTAAACAACCGAAAATGTTCACTGCATTATATACACATTCGGTTACAGTCAAGGGTTTCAGACAAAACAAAAGTAGTTAAGATGTACTACGTATGCACAAATATTTGAGTGCAAAACACAGTAGTAAACAGTACGGCCTAAACTTTGGTCTTGGGCAGGAAACTACCACAGAGGACCCCAGACAAGCACCTTTCTATTCTAAGCCTCATAAATATACTCCTAATCGATTTCTTGCCAAAAGCCAAGATATTTTGTTCAGACTGGCCTGGGTGAAACAAGGACCATTTCCATCTTTTACTTTTTTCCTGGCTGGGTTTTTCTGTGGATGCATCAACACCTCAGGACAGAATTTAGGATCACAGAAAGATGACATGGCGAACAGCTTATATTAAATTAATTACAAAATTTATATAAAAAAGTGTCATGGCTACACTGTGATCAAAAAGTATTAGAATACGTATCCTTACCCCCTGCAGTAGAAGAACAATCCATTACTCACACATGGCTGAGGTTTAGTTTCTTATTTCCGATGCACTTCCCATTTCTGACTCRTTCCTATGCTCTGCAGCCACGAGCACAGGATGCAGCAGGCACGTGACACAYGCAGGAGCAGACATGGATTGAAAAGGATGCGCACACAGGAGGGAGACCTCACCAGGGCGCACCTGGTCTCTGTGCCCTTGAGAGTGGGAATGGAAATACGAGCTGCTCTCTCCACAAGCTGCAGGGCCTGAGTTTCTTTGCTGAATGCTTTTCAAATCAAGCAGCCATCATCAGGAACAGGAGTGGAAACAAATCAAATTTGCTCCTAAATGGCTCATGAAATCTCATTGCTTTTGCTAGGTAAAAACACAGCATCAACTTTGGGATTTAAAAAGACAAGAACAGAGATGGGCTACAGACTAACCCATCCACAAGAGCACCACAAATATTTAGTGGGTATAAACTGAGATTAATGCACTGCACCAACCCCGGTAACATTTTCCTTTGCATTTTTTTTAAGAAAACTAAGTTCCACATAAAATTACTCATGTAAAATGATATAACTGCATTTTCCCCCTCCTCAAATGACCTTTCTGCCTTCCACAAGCACCTCTCCACCTTTCCCATAGAAGATGAATGCTTTTTTTAATTTCTCTTCCTGCTACTGTCATCTCTACTCCACAGTTACTGACTATCTTTTCAGTGACCTCAAWGGATACATAGCTAATTAAACTTAGATAAACTTAAGACAAAACAGCAAAAACTGAAGCCTCAGTACCCTTGTCCTCAGGTACTTTTTTAWCCTGATACTGTGAGAAGGCAAGTGCCTGCAGCTCCTGCTAACCTCAYTGGCAGAGACAAGGAACTAGTTAGTACTTCCTCATCACCAGGCGGTGACTTGCAAAGATATGGAAATAAGGGAAAAGGCATCAGCTCCTAACATAAACCAGGCTTGCTCTAGATAAACTGTGGTCCTTACTCTTTGTTTAAAGGCCCAATACTCAATACTTTCACTCAGGACATTCAGCAACTTCCACAGCGGACAAGGAAAAGACATTCAGTCCAGCAAGTACCACACTCATTTGAGCAGTCCCAGAGACCTTAGAGGTCTGTGAATTAAGGGTCCGCAGCATCGGCCTTCATCTTTCAACACTCCAGCACAACAGCACAGCAATAAAAGTGACACAAAATAACACCTCTGATCCCCAAAACATTATTCTACTGAAGTGACTAAAACTTCCTCTGACTTCAGTGGGACATTGACTTCAATTTGGCCTAACTAAATCATGTTTTGCTAGAAGTGTGCTATCACAGTAAGCAGTACAAAAATATATCTTGACCCTGCAAACATTTAAGCAAAGGAGTGACCCCACATGTGAGAGGCCTCCTGATTTCAGTGGGACGGCATAGGTGTAAGTCTAGGATCAGTCAGCTGTAAACTTGTTCTCTTCTTCCATTTCAACATCAGATCCATTACCCATAATATTTCCACAATTCTTATTTCTAGCAGGACAATTAAAAATTTTCATGACTTCTTTTAATAGCCCAATGGGGATCATGTTTGAAGCACTGTACCAATTTCACTAACCCAGAAAAAAAAGTATATATACATGCGTGTACATGTGTGTGTGTGTAGGAAATGACTAATCATAGCTGTGCACTTTTTGAGATGCTGCCAATCCCTTTATGGCCCTATATCCCCTTCCAGTTTGATCTCATTTTGCAAAGGAAAGCCTGCCATATAAGGGGCTGAGCTCGACCTCTCCACTGGCTGCATGATAACAATTTGCAAAAGTTGCTAAGTGACTGAGTGAAACTAGAGCATATCTGTACCTGGGGAGTCATGACAAAAGTTGACACACATTCAACTCCTGTGTGAACACTCTTATTCAGAAACAAAGTGACTTGACTTTGTGGATATTATTGTTTTAGGCCCTGATTCAGCAAAGTACTTAAACATCGACTTCAAAAGAACTTAAAAATATGTTAAACAGGTGCTAAAATGTTTTACCAAAGTGGCGCCTTAGCAGTGTTGCATATTTTAGAAAGGACAGATGGAAAGAGTTCTTATTTGGCAATTAAGGTTTTAAGATGCTGTTTGGTGATATAAAAGGGACACACTCCCCATGCTAAATATACTACTGAGGTTGAAAGCAAACAGCTGAGCAATTGAACAATTGAACAATTCCTTAATAAAACAACTTTAAAGCTGAACAATGTAGAATTAACTCATGTAAATGCCTGGTTTGAGAATTATCCATACCTACGGTCTGATTCATGACAGTAGACACATATTACAGCTTACCCTGCTAGGAAAGCAGTGCAAAGCCAAACAAGCCATAGAAACTGGCTCTGGGCCCAGGCAGCCAATTCAGCCAGCCCTCAACATCCCAGCGCTGCAAACCGTTTCAGCTGGCACCAGGCCAAGGCACAGGCCAAGCTGCAGGGATAACCAAAAGGTGGGAAGCTCATGTAAATGAGTCCTTCTGCTCTTCAATTCTCCAGAGCCAGCCCTGTCTGCAACCCATCTGCACTCCAGTCAACACCCTTCCTACGCGTAGTTGTGCCGTATCCAGGGAATGCTTGAAAAGGAAAGACAGGAAAATGTAAGACCAAAATCGGAGGGAGGGGGGATGCCCCTGTGGGAACACTATTTATTCTGTCTGGACAAAACAAGAAAAGTTTGCCCATTGTAGGTGTTAATTCCTTCCTACACCTTTTTTTTTTTTTTTTTTTAATGGCCTCAGAAGAGGGACAAATGAGACAAGCAGGCTTCCTCTGGGAACTGGCCATATCAGAAAAGATGTTAACGAGTTGTTTGAAAATACACAGGAATTCCGATTTGATCCTACATGAATGTAAGATAGCTCAATGTGTCTTATTTAAAAGAAACATTAATAAACTAAAAGCAAAAGGACAAGTTTCTATTACCCTTGTTCATAACATACATCCTGCAACACAACATGCTTCTTGTGGGATTAGATGGCAATTTAAAAAACAGAGCCCTTCACACCTGAAGTTGTAATGCAAGCAGGACTCACAAGAATATAACTCATGGAGGACTAAATCTTGTGCACAGCGGAGCAAGTGCTACAAAACTCTGACTTAATGGGAGCAAAGGGGCAGAATCCTTCTCAGAGCACGTAAATGATTGGAAAAGACAGATCCTTTAGGCCAAATCCCCACCTGAAAAAGTACTTTTCAAACTGTTGTCAAAGTAGCTCTTTCTGTAAAAAGGGACTTTTACTTGGGTAGTGGCACAAAGGAGAAAGATGCTGTTAAGGAACCATCTCTATTGATACATTGGCTCTACAAAATTAATAAAGGGAAAAGTATCAYGTAGTTAGCAAAGCAATAGACACAAGGACAAGTATATTCAATTAATCAATACTGGTTTCTGAAGCAGAACATGGATGGTGATTGGTCCCCCCAGCCATCCCCCAAGAAGAGCTCATAATTTAAAGTCAAAATGGAAAATAGGAGGGCCTAAGGTTGAGCATCCAATGAAATACCACCTTGTTTTCATGAGACGATCACAACCAATGGCACTGTGCTCCCTTTGAATATCAAAATAAACAAACGGATAGATAGATAGACAGATAAATAATGACAACAAATTTTGTGATTCCTTTTGATCATCAGCTATAAAAATTCACAGGAAGTTTATGCAACCCCCTCTGACTGGATAGATCTTATCTTCCAAACCCTATTAGCCAAGAGGCTCTAAAAAGAAAACGTCAGCCTAACGTTCCTTTGGACAAAAAGCAGTGACTTATCGTGGGATAACTTCTACAATTGACTTCTTTTATTTTAGTCATGACTTGAACCTCCAAGTCGGCCTGGAGACCCTGTGAACTGTCGGCAACATGCTGGGACGATGCCTGTGAGCCCTGCCTAACATGTCTGGGAAGGAAGAGTATTGTAAGCATCGCCCCAGCACTATTCCAATCACCTACACACCATAGAATTGAAAGACAGGAACCGGATGTGTTTTCTTAGGCATATTAGCAGTTTGTCTTGCATATTGCTGTAATCATAACAGCAGGCAGATTTTTCAAGCCACAGACAATAAAGTTTTTTTCTTCTCTATTTTGGATAGAGCAGATAAACAAAATATTGCTTTAAATATACACAGTTGCTTTCATTCATGGCCCTCAGAGTGCTTTATAAAGTTGGGTAAATGTCACTCCCATGTGTGACTGGTTGGAACAAAGGAGTTGAGTGGCTTTGTGCGAGGCCACACAGTAGCCCCCTCAGAAACTGTGTGTGTGACTGAGCTCTGACCACTGGGCTCTGCTGCCTCCCATGAGGTTGTATTTAGAGCCTGGAAGGCAGTCAGGGTCAGCTGAACTCCAAGGGATATCAGAACTTTTTTCTTCCTGGAAAACAATTGGCTTGAACATGGGAAACAGCTGAAATCAAGCTTTCCTTCTAGCCAGTTTCCAATGCCATGGAAGAAGTTAAAGTCAGTGACATTGGAGTGACTAGGACAAGCTTTTGCAAAACAAAAGAAATCCAAAACCAGAGTATGCAGACAGTTCAAAAACATTTGGTGACCTTTCTGTTATATTTTTGACTACTTCAGTGCTTCCTGGTTTTAGCAGTGGACCGTCATACAGAGATGCTCAAATGAGCTGCAACGGCAATAACTCAAAGAACTGAAAGCAGCACAGCCACAGGAGCACAGGGCAGCGTTTGAACTAGCGCAGCTGTGTTTCACTGGGACTGAGGCTGTGTCTCCATGCAGCGCCCTGCCACGCTGTGGGGCTGTAACGGCCTCTTGGAGTCAGCTCCAGGGCTCTCTGTGCTGAGCTCCATTGGGCGGCATAGACATCCCCTGAGCAACATACTTCGCGTCACAGAGGAAGCTACTCCCAGCGCTGGGGATTCGGATCCAAGTTCCCGAACTCCAAGTGAATTCCTTAAAAGCAAGGTCATTCTTCCTGCTTTGATTTTGTGCACTCCTCCAAACAGAGCTAGGGGAAGCCTCTGAAAACAGCCTGACACCCAAGGCAGAACTCTCCTCAAACCCACTTTCAGTCTGTTGGGGAATCACACACCTACCTGGCTCCTCTTCACTCTTCACCACTAACAGTATAGGCTGTTGTTTAAAAAAAAAAAAGAAAGAAAGAAAAAGAAAAGAAAAAAAAAAGTAGACATTGCTTTACTCTCATCGAAACAGATGGCTCAGAAATAAGATTTTGCCTCCTGACATTAAAAAGCATGATTTCTTCTTTTAATTACAGTATTTGCCTTTTTAGAGACAAAGGGAAAACAAGAATGAACATTTTTTTACATCAAACTGAAAAGGGCAGAACTTGGGAAAGTACCAGTACTTTTCTTCCAAGTCTGGGAAAACTATACAGCTTATATAGGCCAGGACACAGTTATAGATATTTTTCCTTTAAAATACTGGATAAGGTCCATGTAGTCACATGATGTTCCCCATTGCTACGCACATTGCTTTAAGGGGATGTACAACTAACTCTCCGGATCTGTTGCTTGCTGTTGATACTGTGAAAATGGTGAAATCCTGCAACATAGGTTGAGCATTAGTCATTTAGTGTACAAAGACCACACATGAGCTTTTCAAAAATACACTAGAAAGTTTGCAAAAGATCTTGCTGCCAGTGAAGAAGTGCTAGCAAAAGCTCTGCTAAAAGTCTTGATTTCCAGCTAAGCCCTACCCTGGCCTGCGACATCATGAGCACTGCATACCACACCAACATCTCTAACTAAACACCACAGTAGGACCAGTTTCCTAAAGGCACGGACCATTCCCAACTAACCACACAGAGTTATGCTGAGATTTAAACATATAACCTACAGCTGTTATGTTGGCAGTTGGG
>NW_020447275.1:944222-977824 GCF_003343035.1 Apteryx rowi | reverse complement strand
GTGTAAACACAGGTTAGTGCCTACAATGCTGCAAGCAACTTATGGAAAATCTGAACCATAAGGTTCATATCATTAAGAGCATGCATCACAATTTGCTTTGGGGAAAATTCCCTGTTCAAGAACAGACATGCTGATTACGACTCTAGTTTCCTAATTTCCTGATGTGTGTGAAAGTCCCATCAGTATACATGAGAGCTCTGTGCTTACTGAAAGCATAAAGCAATTTGGCATTTGCCAGAAAGATGAGAGGGGTTTTTTGCACATACACACAGAGGAGAAATCTACACTGCGAAGGAAGCAGGGTGGAGAAGTGATCCAACAATCAGCCAGAAGAATTCAGTGTTGTTCTTGATTTTGTCACCACCCAGTGATACGACCTCAGACATCTTTCTTCGTTAATAATGTAATACTTGTTTGGCTTTCTGAAGCACTGGCACATCAGAACCAAGTAGTGTTGGGACCATGTAGTAACTGTAATCTCACCATAAACTTCAATCAATATGCATCTTTGATCACATTATACAGTTCTGTATATTAATCAACCTTGAAGGCTCCAAGCCTCCAGTTTCTTAACCTGCTTYGTATCTACGCATTTGTGATGCTCCCCCCAGACTCCAAAAGGCCACACATGGACAGGTTTTCATCATCATCCCAACCACTGAAATTATAAACTTTCCTCACACAGAGTCCCATAGTTCAACAAAAATAAATGCAGTCCTGAGCCAGTGAAAGATTTAGACCCTGATCTTTCCTGCCCATGTATGACATGAAGTGAGAACTGAGCACTAATTTTCTTTGACAAAGATTTTGTAGCTGGTCACACTCTAAAGTATTAGACACTTGCACTGCAAGATAAAAAAAAAAAAAAAAAAAGGTCTGCACTATAGGCCATTTTAAAATCCCCTCCATTCAGCTGGGTTCAAAATAAACTGTACTGTGCCCATCTTACAAGAACTTGCACAATGGTTAAATGTTTCCTGCAAAGGCTGTTGTTTTATCACCAGTTTCATCTCTGATTTACCAGGGTGTGATCTGGAAGAAATCCTAGCAATTCTAATATCTCACCTCCTTTAGAATGGCCCACAAGTGTAATTCACACAGTTTGYGAACCAACAGTAAAATTTTCAAAATAGAAGCTACATTCCCAAATCCTAGCCATCTAGGACACTTAAGCCTTATGGAAAGCCAGCAAACCAACAAGATACAAACAAAACCATTTGTAAAAAACACAATGCCATTTTAATCCTTTTTGAATGTCACTGAGGTGCTTTAGGAAATGTTACCCTCCCCTACTACTCAACATCAGCCACATGTAACTGAATCAGCTTTCTGCTCTCTGCCTTGGTTTTCTCACCTCTAAAAAGCAGATAATAAAGTCCATTAGAAATATTGTTAGGATAAATCTATTAAACTTCATCAGTTGGCCNGCTCTCTGCCTTGGTTTTCTCACCTCTAAAAAGCAGATAATAAAGTCCATTAGAAATATTGTTAGGATAAATCTATTAAACTTCATCAGTTGGCCTAAAATCACAGAAAGGAAAGCATTTCTCTTAAGGAAGAAGCTGACTATGCCTCTTTTAATTTAACCAAATTCCCACTAACTAAACCCATTTAGGAGGCTGTATTAATATAATCCTCAGAAATATTTTCACTAGACAATTTTAAAGTCACAAGCTGGGCTATGAAATGGAAAAGAAATGTCATGCTCTGTCATGCACACACAGAAAACAAAAGTCCAAGTGTGAATGCTATCTCCTGGATGAAAAAGCAAGCTCATTAACATGAGCGGGTGACAAAACCCACAATAAGCGGCACAGAGCGAGCACCTCTGAAAGCAAAAGTGACAGCTACAGGCATTTGAGGTGGAGAATGGAAGAGGCTGCCATGACTCACAGGCTGTAAGTCTAGTCAGTGAAAAAGCTGGCAGAAGTGTGTTGTTTGACTATGTCTGTACATTCCAAAGAGATTTATAGCTGCTTATTAAATCATCTGTTCCTGTTAAAACCTAAGAAACTGCGTATGTTTCACTGGATTTTACATCTGCTAGAATAGACCTATTAACCATTAGTACAGAATAGAGATTTTTCTATTGGGTGAGCTATTCGAAAGCTTTGAAGACCTTACATGTGACAGGTAATGAAATCTATCCAAGGGAGGGGCTGTAAGGGGGATCTGAGCCTGCTGCATCAGAGGATGGGTCTCCCTTACTTGCATCTCTGTTTTGCCTGCGTAATCCTCAAAAGCAGATGGCTCTTCTGAGTGTCACGTAGTTTCTACTGAGGAAAGGAAACAAGCATTTTCTAAAGAGGAAAATTCCTACTGAAGAAACAGTCATGTCTTCAAGAAAATGACTGCTGTTACTTGAGGCAGGGTTTCTGGAGCTCTGAGGTTCATGCAGCAGTGACACTCTCCCTCCCACCCCCATGAACACCACTAACACTGGTGTTTCTTCTCAAAACCTGATGAAAGAAGAAAAGAAGGGGTTGTGCACACCCCTGCTCCACTCACAAACGCTGCTGCTTGTTCACTAGTTGGTTTGCGAGAGAGACAGAGAGAGAGTGTGCGTGCAGGGACGGGATGGCCAGCCACTCCAATTTAAAGTCAGCTATTCTGCTACCTCAGAATGCTCTTTGGAGCATCTCTGCCAATACCCTTTACTGACATTATCCACTGAAAAAACCCTTGCACAAACAAAGAAGTATCCTTCTCCCATCTCACCTCCCCCTAATCCTACTTTTTGTTCTTTTTCAACCTTGGGCACATCCATAGCTTAGACAGCCATCTTTTAATGGTAATGCACAAAGATGTTATTACATTGAAGCTATTTGCTGAAGCACACATGGGCTGAATGTCCTAAATTCCCAGAAGGCAGGAAAATGTTATACATTTTAAATTAACCCCTTAAAAATAAACAAAAATCTAGCCATATTTGCCAAACATCTGAGAATGCAGAATCTCTTTATCCATGGCTACATCAGTGCTGACACTGGAAGAGAGGCTTATTTTAAGAACACAGAAAATGCCCTTCTTGGTCAGACCACCAACACATCTTGCTCAATACTCTCCCTTCAACAGTGGCAAAAGGCAATGCTAGTTGGGGCGAGTCTGCAAAACCAGCTGCTTTCTATCCATTTTTCCTTGTCCGTTTGAGAACACACTCTGTGGGTAAGCAGAATTAAAAAGCAGAAAGATTTGCAAGCTTTTGCTACAGTCCATTTGTTGCTCTTGCTATACAAATGAAATGCTATGAAGTCTGTAACATGACAGAAGGCCACATCTGAACTGCCATACTTAGCAGAAAAGCCAGCAACYTGGGAGTTTTGGAGCACAATAATAAACTCAAGACCCATTGTAGCAGCTCACGCACACAGAACGCCCGGAGCCCACCAGTGAGGGAGCTGAGCACCCCCACCGTGCCCGGGGGTGCCGCTGTGGCAGATTTGCCAGCAAACACTGGATGGAAGGAAGAAGGGATGGGTTTCTCAGCTCATTTCTCTTTCATGGTTTTGAACCGCTGCCTTGTAAAAGTCAATTTGCTAAAAAACATGACAAGATAATGGTAGGTCCTGCTGAATCTGCACAGCTAGCTATGCTAAACTGATTTCTGCAGCAAATCATGTGCACTCTCAAAACACAAAGGCAGGGCTGTACAGCTCTGGGAACCGCTTTACATTGTACAAGTTTTTTTGCCAAAAATGACAAAGTGTTTGTCTGCCTACCTTTTACAGTGACTAGACTTTCTGGGGTGTCCACTGATCATCAAAAAGCTAAGGCCGATTTAGTTCTTCTCCTCTTAAGAAAACACTATAAAACAACATTCTGGGAAAAAAAACAATGAATTATGGCAATATCCATGTGCAGCACAGTAATACCACATCTCAGCCCATTGAGGGAGAGGCAGTGGGACTACAGCGTATCCTCCTGCTTAGCAGGCTTTGGACTAAGTGCACTTTACAAGTCTCAGATGGTGCTGATGGAAAAACAAGTGTTATTCAATCCTGAAAAATCTTTGTACTTGCGATTCAGCTCTCCTGCCTTACTGGGATGACAGTGATGTTAACATTCCCCTCCTGCTCTGTTTCGACTGTCCCTGGTGCCATGCACACAGCCACACCATAATGCACAATTGGTGGACTTAGAGCAAAGGTGAATCTGGGCCAGCTTACTCAAGATCAACACCCACAGCATCAGTGGACACTCACCCGCAGTGATCCAGCCACATAATAAATGTTTCTTTTTAGCACTGCAAAAGAGAGACTTTAGCACGGATGGGAAGGAAGGAGCAACCATTGTATTCCACAGGCTGAGGAAGTACACAAATATTGCTGTCCCCTCTCACTTCTTGCAGGAAGAACCACCATATGAGAATAGTTATGAGAACGACTGCAGCCTTCCAGACCTGCATGAATCCTGAGTCAGCCCTTAGGCAAGCTGCTGAAGTCAATGCTTAGCATTTGAGCACATGTACAAGCACTTGGCTGAGGTGGGGCCATTTTCAAGAGGATGCAGAATCCCACTCCAAAGTTGCTCCAATGAGAGGCTACAAAAGTATTCCAGATATACAATAACACCGAAATCTATGGAGGTGCATTCTTCCTTAGGCATAAAATCAGACAGACTCATCTGCTCTTCACAGGCAACCGTTTCTTAAGGAGCGCTGCTGTGTCCCACATCTGCAAGCACTGAAAGAACAGCTGCCAGCCACAATAGAAAATGGTTTACACTGATTGAGCATATTTCTGAAACTCCACCAATTCTACTCCACAAGGAAAAAAAAAAAAAAAGGATCAGTAACAAGAAAACCCAGGAGAATTTGCTAGTCTTTATTCTGTGTCTTTGCTGAGAAGTGAGGTCTTTTGTTTTCTCTTTCAGACCATCCTCTGTTATTCACACAGGGAATTACAGACCTAACCAGTTCTATAAATGTTTGTTCCCTGAACTCATGGTTTAAGTTTAGGTCAAAGAAAGATCATTCACATGTGAAGCATGACTCTTCTGTGGCAAAGTAAAGCCATTCTGATTCCAGACAGTTTTATATTTAGTTTATTTTAACTGTCCTGATCTGCTGCCTGATAAGCCCCTGTTCCTCAAAGTCATTGGGCAGTAGATATCAGCAGAAAAAGACAGTGCAATCTTCAGTTAGAAAGAAAGGTCATCTAAAGGCAAGCACAGAACTGGGAACCAGGAACTCTCACCCCTGTTATAATCCAGTTTACACCACTTACCTGCAAGTGCACATTTCACATCAATGCTGTTGCAGCCTATTGTATACTGGTGTGACTGTGGTCAGATTGAGAACTTCTGAATTCTGAATTTTCATATTAACATGGTACTACTGACCTTCCCAAAGTTACGCCRCCCTCTCAATGCCTCAGTGCAGAGTAATAACACTTGCTCGCCTAATTCATGGGTTGTCATAAAGATACAGTTAATTACTAATGAGCCAGATTGTTACCTTTTGTAGATGACTAATGCTCCTCTGAAGTCCATAAAGCTGTGACTACTACTTACAGACTGAAAGCAATGATGAAAAAACTAGTGCCCTGAAAAGTTTTTTTAAAACAAAACAAACACATATTAGGCGATACAATGTTAACCTTGTAACCTTAAAGYAATGCAAGCTAAATTTTGCTAGATCTCTGCAAAGGTACTGCAACTATCAAATAGAGACTGCTTTGTTAAGTGGGTAGCATCTGGTTTTGAAGTCACAGTTCATGCCTACAATTAGCTGAGGTTTTCGATGCCCAAGTATCTGTTTGCACCTGCTAATCAGGTGCTGAAACGACTGATAGAAATTCTATCCACAAATACTCGAAGAGGAAAGATTTTTCCTATGATTAATGTGTCCACAAAAATGCCAATACAACACCAGCAGCTGGGCTCTAAGTTTGACCCACAGAACATTCATCAATGTAAATACAAATAACAAACAGGTAATCTGCCCAATTTACAAACTGCAACCGAGCAGTCAAATAACAGGTTGTTTGAAAACCACACAGCAGAGCCATCAGCTACACCCCACTCATTTGTCCACATCTGCAGTGGCAGCAGTGGATAGCAGTGACACAAGCTTTTCCCATTTGGACAGCCTGTTTTCTGAACCAAAAAAAATGAATCAACTTCTGGTCTGTAGTTCCCATGCTTTTTTCACCCCCATAAATTAATGTAAACAGAAGCAGATTGGTAGTATCAGGACCAATTCACCAGATCAAAGAGGGCTTGATTTTGTTTAAAGACTAACCCTGAAATTACTTCTTGCTTTCAGTACATGAGTTTTGTGCATTTATTATAAAACACAAGAACAAGAAGAAGTGGTGTGACTCCACCGCTTCTGTATTTGCATTTAACTTCTGGCTCATTTTGTCTCAAAAGTGTTAAAGTCCATCCCTTAGGACAAATACTTGCTCCTACTTAGTACAAAACCAACAAAGTTATCCAGGTAGCAAACGTGACACCATACATTTCGAATATTTCAGAAATGGTCCAGCTTATTGTATAGGCTATGGCTGAAATCTCACCCTCAGTTACACTAGAGTAAATGCAATCACATCACTCAAATCACTGCACTGACTGTAAATTTTAGTTAAGCCAAGAACAGACCGGTCCCTTCTACTTCCCTTTTCCCTAATTTCATACACCACCTACTTATCTAGAGTGGTCCTTTCATTCTCTCCACTTATGAAATCTGGTTATTATTGATGCAAAGGCCTTCTTCCTGTATATCTTTCTGTCTGAATAAACATGCAAGCTTCCATGAAACTTCCGGCAGCTTTTTGCTGTTTTTAGAAACAGTTCAGTGCTTTCAACCACAACTTGCATTCTACCAAATAAAACTGAACAGGCACTGAAAGGTACCAAGGAGCAATCAAACCTCCATGGGTTACAACATGGAACTTCAAAACACATCATTCCAAGCTAGACACTTTGAAGCAAAATGAACTAGCCCCATCTGGGTGGCTGGCAGGGAGAAAAAGACTCCATGCAAAATCAAGTCTGACTTCCTTGAAAGCTTTGCTTCAGCACATACATTACAGCAGAGGAGCTCCCAAGTAGCAAACAACCCTGGTCAAATGCCCCAGCTCATCTTCATCGCAGATTTCTGCTCCTGCTCCAGTAACAGCACTAAGTGGAGAACATGGTCATAAAGCTCTGTTATTCTGACAAGGAAAAAAGCTTTCAGCTTATTAGTTAGTGTCTCATTTTAAATGGAGGACAAAAGGAGTAGGAGATTCTCTGCAAAAAGTTATTCCTTTCCTCATTCTTTTTTTCTTTCTTGTAGAGAAAGTATTCTTTAGACAAATTGCATAGGTATGCACAATCTTCCTGCTTGGAAACTTTTGTCCGTTATTAAAATCAAATGCAAAACAAACAAAAAAAAGCCATTTTTGATGGTTTTGCTTGTCATGCCAAGGCCTCCAGCTTCCAGTCTCAGAGATTTACTGAAACACTAAGAGTTGGTAGCCATATGGAATATATTTCCAGTGACATCAGTAGGAAAGTAACCGTGCTGTAAATAATAATGGTTACTCACAGCTGTGGGCTCAGTTGTTTCTTGTAGATACTCATCCATGTTAAGGACAATGCACTATCGCTTCACCCCACAGGAGGCAAGGTGCTGGCTCCTTTACATACAGTGAGTAATTGCTTCACCACTCTGGGTAGATGCAGCTATTCTCCCATGGTGCTCATCAAATGGGAGAAAGGCCTGAGCCACAGTCTCATCTCCTACTTTCTCTAAGACAACACACTAGCAAGTAGACAGCAATAATAAAAATAAATTTGTACTGCTGGGTTTAAGCATGTAAATGCCTTTAGACAGGTCCTTGAGACACTGTGAGATGACCTAAAAAAACCCACAAGTTTTTATGTATAAATAAAGGTTGAACTCTGTCTGTTAGCTTTCTATACTTCAAGCCTTTGGGATTCTTGTTTTCAAGCCTTCCTATGTACCTGCAATAGCCAGAAAGGATAAATTAAAGCCAAAATTTTCTAACAATCACTGAGCTCCAGGAACCTGGGCCTTAAAAGAGGGAGGAGAAAAAAAAAATCAAGTATCAAAAAACTCACAGTAAAATTGCTACAGCTGACAAGAGAAGATTCTTTTTTTTCTTCTACTTTATCACTCACCGTCTCCCATGCAATCACACTATATAAAAATCACACTATCCTGGCTCTAACTTTAAATATTCTTAGCAACTATAAGTATATACAGAGCAAACACAAACTGCTTCATTTGCCAGGGAAACACAGCAGCATGTGGACCACAACATGGTAGCCTTTAAAAGATGCATAAAAATGAAGGTGAGTGGGAAGAAATCAGACATTTGGAATTTGAATACTGAAAGGCCAGACTAGCACACTCCTACTCGAGTGCCTGCAGTGTGATATTTAGTGACACAAAAGAGAGATTTTTGATGACCACTGGTAGTTTGAATCACATCTTTTTCTTTCTGCATGAAAGCTGACAGCTGCTTCTGGCAGGCCACTGCCACCATGTTGGGACCCTGATGCAGATGTAGACTCCAATGGGAGACAGGGATTCAGGATGCAACAAACTCCACATTCTGCAAAGACACCACATCCTACCTACCAAAGGACAGCAAACCTCTGCCCCACACCTGCTATTTTTGAGAAATCAGGTGAAGTCATAACCCAAAAATGGTGTATCTGGAGACGAAGCACAGCTTGGCAGAAGGGATCCAACAACCCAGTGCATGACAATTCATACCATCAAAACTCTGGTACCTTCCTGGGGCAAATATCAACATATTCATCAGCACGTCAGGCTTTTCTCAAGAGGTTATGGTGTTTGAGAACATCCTCTTCCCATTCACTAGTTCTACTCATAGCCCTCTCCATCCATAGCCATTCTTGCAATTACTATTTTAACATACATCATTATGTGCTGCTTACACATCAGTTTCACTCCCCCAAAATATCCCTCTTGATGCAGAAATGCGTGCTAACAAACATCTTTCTTCCACATCAAACTGCAAGCAAGCAAGCTGCTGTGTGCTCCTAACCTGAACAACCTGATCGGGACTCTCACAAAACAAACCCACAAAACACCCACATGTGGTTCATCCCAGTCCCCAGAGAACATCATGTACATCCCATAATCCTGGGGGACAGGGGCACGTCTGATGTTCCCTTCTCTGGAGAGGTGCCACGCTATAGATGGTAGCTGTGTGAAAGTATACTGTTGAAGCATAGATCAGTCTAAGAATATTTCTTGCTGGATGTAAAGCTCCCTTTGAACTCTCTCATAATTGCACCAGCCTTTTGCACACATGTTCATTGCCTGAACTGTGGGTGGGAGACACATCTGGCGCCAGCTCTATGCAAGCCTTATAAGGCTCAATTCAAGACCACTGAAGTCAAAATGGGCTTTCTAATAGGCTTCTCCAAGCTTTGGACCAGACTCACATTCCTTCTTTTTAAAGACCATCTGAACKGCACTGAACGTTTTCAGTCAAATGTGGAGTCACCAGGCTAATGCCGCAAGACGAGCAAAGTGACCTGCTCAGCAAGCTCTATCCACAAGCTCTCAAGGCAGACCTCATTCCCTACACTCATCATTTGCTTTCCTCTGACTGACTCAAGGACAAATTAGACAGAAACTGCCCATGAATAGTCCCAGGCTGGAAATTAGAAAAAGGATTCTAATCACCTTGATAGTGAAGTACTAGAATAGCTTTCCAATAAACAGAAGCACAGGGCCAAAATGATACCTGCTCCCATGTTTAAAGGGGATATGGCCACCTCCCAGTAGCAAGGCATGGGCTCTGACAGTCCGAGAGGTCCCTTCTGGAGGTGTGCGCAGCCCTGGGACACCGTGGCACTGCTGCAGTGCAGGCAGGTAACCTGACCACCACCACAGCCTGCTTTTACCACGCTCTGAGAGCCCTTCTTTCCAAGAAAGCTTATGAGTGCTGCATATCCCAGCACCCAACAAGAAGAAATTGGAGCAGAGACACTGTTTGCTGAGGCGTTTCAGTTCATGCTGCTTGGAAATACCAGTCCCTGGTAATTTGCCAAGCACCAAAGAAGTCAGTGTTGGAGTTGGTAGCTCAGGATGGAAAGGCTGCCTACTAGGTGATGCTTGGGTCAGTAGATCACATTCCTCCCTCCCCAGCTTTGTCCTCCACATGGACTCTGCATGTGGGCTTTTCTGCAGCTCTATGCAATACTCAAAAGAAAAACATAAACTGAATTGAATTGATTTTTCTGTTCCTTTAGGGTGTGTGCAGAAGTCAACTGAAACAGATTCAGGGCAAAACACTTCCTCTCCCCCTTTTCCAAAACTTACATTCACCCAAACTCTTCATTAACACAGAAGTGTCCCTGTCTTTGGTGTGCACAAATGTAACTAGCATGCAAAGGACAAGCCAGCAGGATGCCATGAAATTACTAATACAAGACTGTGGTTTTCACTTTGTACTGTTCACTAGTGTCACTACCAAGCAAAGTCTTGTGGGCCCTTTAAGAATCATTCCACCAGTACCCCATTACAGTGCATGACAGAAGGCAGAAGGCTGCCTGAATGGAAAGCTTTATTATATCATGACAGAGAAGCAATGCCTGGAGACTTTTAGATTAAAGATGCGGCAGGGCAGGGTGCGCCCATCCTGCACTAGTGAGTGGTTATACAGAGGGGCAGTCCCCATAACTCAGCAGGCAACTATACGCCAGCAGAGGAGTTTACAGTTCAAACTTAGGCAAGTGAAAAGTGTTAGCACAAGACCTAGCTGGAATGGCTGCTCAGGTAAAGGTGCATAAAGGTCTTCCCTACCTCCCTATGCCTTTATGAGCAGCACAGAGGAGACATAACCTTTTGCTAAGTCAATGTATCTTTTCCTGCTCATGTGGGAAGAGACTGGGCACTCCTGGATAACCGTACGAGAGAGGAACGATCACCCACCACAGCTGCAGGGAGCTATATGCTGGGACTGCAGGGGACATCAACATTGCAATTCCAATCCATCAAGAATCACAACCCATAGCTCAGTCTGCCCCTCAAGAAGTAAAATACTGTACTCTCCTTTGCTTTGGCTTTGAGGTACACTCACAACTCACAATTTGGCTTCTGGAAAGGAAGCCCTACTATTCCTTACTTGCACTTAGTAGCACCTTATTCAGCGACCTGTCTCATAGAGTCCAGAAGGACGTCTTACAGAGTAAAATAACATGTGCCATCAGCATGTTGGACTCTGGCCCATATCAGAGCAGCTGTTGGGGCCCTGAGTGCACCAACAGGCTGTAATTGCCCTGACCAGCCTGACCTGGGATCTGTAYCCACGCGCCTGCTGCCCAAGGGCCCAGAAGCCCTACTGAAGCTCAGGCCAGGCCATGTTGTGGGTTGGCCTGTGCCCAGCCCTGTCCCTTGCTGGGCCTGACTTGCTGTCTGGATTCACCTTGGACCTGACTGGTCCCTTTGCATTTGCCCAGTGATCACTGGGCTGCCAGCAAAACCTGTCACTGCCACCAACCAGGCCTGGCTGAGTGCTGTGGGACTGTGCCCTGGCCAGTGACAGTGCTGTCCTGCAGTCACCCTCAACTCCTGGCTCATCCTCCCTCATGGGGCAGCCCTGCTCTTGCTGCTCTCTGACAGTACCAAGCCTCCTATGTGAAGCACACCATAGCTGTTTCCATTTGCTTATCACCCTCCCCAGACTGATGCACCCTGAAGTACCATGAGCACAAGAGTCCCAGGATAGCCAGGGAAACTGGCATTGGAGGTAAAGTTTGGAGGAAGGAGAAGTATGTGAACATCTTTTTCAAAGGCAGTCAGCATCCTGCTTTGGACTATGGAGAAGCCTAAAAAGGAGCAGCTATGCTGGCATCTGAGCAGCTTTGGGAACTGAATCACTGGTTTTCCTGGCAATTGATTTCAGGGTATGATACTGATCTGGTTCAGACAGAGTTCAAAACATTCCTATTTACACAAACAGATGTAGTGAACAGGAAAGGCACTTTTGCAAGCTGGCATCTTTCCTTTGAATACAAACACTTCATCTCAAAAACATACAATTTCCTGCTTCCAAAAGGGTTGATGGGTAAATTCAATTATTCACACTTAGGAAAATCTGTGTAGCTGAGAATCTTGCTAACTAACCTGAGGTTAAACACAAAAACATATTTTAAGTTGACTATCCTTGGGGAATCAAATTTCCAAAAGCATTTGCTAGTTTCGTTAAGTGAAATGTGACAGGGAGGTTCTTCACTGTCCCATAGAGAAACTGGAACTACAACAGACAGCTTTCCTCAGGATACGCAGCAATCCTTGTGAACAGTCTGGCTTCATATTACTTTGTTGMGAGCACAGGCTGGCAGAGTCAGGGTTTGGAGATTCATTCCTCCTTCTTACACACYCTCAATTAAAAGAAATCTATTTAAAATTTGGGGGTTATTTCTTTTCTGTTCACAGATAAAGGCAGAAAAATCATGCGGGTTGATTTCAGCTAAAGAAAGACTAACCACCACTAACCAGGTGCAACGTATGAGCTTTCAGAAATTACTGCAGGTTCTGCAGAGTTACACAGCAATGTGCAAAAATAATACAAGCCAGAAGTGTGACATACAGTCAACAGAGTAATTAAGCATGTGAGTTTCAAATCTGTTTTTTCAAGTTGATATAAAATTCATATGGCCATATTCACAGCCATATTCACACTGGCTTTGTATACTGTATGCCATCAGAAAGCCAACATACAGCTTCTGGAGATAAATCTGAAATCATTTAGTTTTGGTAGAGGTACCATTTTATATACCCCTCTACTTTCTAAATAACCTACTTGCATCGTTTGTACCTTTAAAAAAAATCATAAAGCAGAGACTGCCTTGAAAATAACCATGCCTAAGGTCTAGGGGAGACAGGGACTAGACGATCTAAATGCTTCCATGACTATTAAAATGGACAAGATTATTGAATCTAGTTGAATTGCTTCAAATATTTTGTTCATCAAAAAGCAGAGATTAGGTGGTACAAAATCCTTCCTGAAATATTTTGCCTGTTAATAATTAAGACCATGTTTTACTACAGCATTTTCTAAAATGAAATACATTTAGATTTCCTTTCAAAACCATCATTGTACTCTGAAGCTTAGCTGAAATTTAATTTCAAAATTTAAGAGAGAATTACATTTCATTTGACACAATGATTTATGTTTCATTTCAGGAAGAAAGGAAATAAATCTATATTATATGTTATTCCAAAACGAATCTTCCTTTGTATTTTTCAATTCAGATAGGGAAACCCCCCAAAATCAGTGAAGTTCATGTCTCTTAGCAGATTACACGAGCGCTAACCTCACTACTTTTCCTGCATTTAGCAGTAGCGGGCACACACAGAATCCAAACTCTACCTTTTAATTAAAACATCCCTGTGCTAAAAACTAGATCTATCTCATTAAATATTTTAGGTCTGTAACAACCTCAGACACCACCTAGTTGGGTAGCAAAGTTTTACTTGCAGTCAACAAAGGCCATGCCTTTAAAAGGAACAACCAGTCCACCTGCAGTGATTCATATCCTGCACAGCAAACATCACTTTTCAAAAAGAAAAGCCAAGGATGGAGAAAGCCTTGCTCATTAAAAGAAAACAAATTATACTCCAAGTCTCAGGCAGGCAACATCGCTGTTTACTAGGAGCTTCACTCAAAGTCTACTTACTCAAACCATTAGAAAGACGGTCCTTTATTTCAACAGACTTTGGCTCAAATGCTACCTTCTAGTTCTACATACCATTCATTCCACACAGCAGTCTCATGAGACACCAGCAGGTTTCACTGTTGCTTTGTAAATCTGGACAATTTTTACTTCCTCACTAAAGTGAAKACAGTTAAGAATCCTTTTTTTTTTTTTCCATAAATGTGTTGTCTCTGTAAAAAGCCATGCAAAAAGTCTTGCAGTGTCACTGTCTGCATCTTCCCCCACACACACACCCAAAAGATAAGGAGGGGACTTTGCTCACCAGCCCTGGCCTCCGGAGCCTTTCATAGTCATTCCGGTCCATGTGCCTACAAAAGACATGCTCATGCTCTATGTGAAAACCATAAGAGAGATACTAATAAAAGGCAAAAATGAGCTGCCATGGGTGCTCTGGGAGTCCCACAGACTGTTCAGGCTTCCAGGAAGGAAATCTCCAAGAAGAAGAGAGTTCTTGTATGCTCTCTCCATAGAGAAGCCATTAGGCTCTAACATCTGTCCACATTGCTCAGTTTCAAAACTGAATGGCTGCATGAAGGACCAAACTCAATTCCCCCAAAGGATATTCTGTTCTGCAGATACTTGTACATAATGGTGACCACAATCAAAAGGTCTGTAATGTCGCAAAGAAAATACTTAAACCAGTGCTCAGCCATGAACACAAGCCTCATGGGAACTTGGCCATTTGGAAATGAATCCAGAAGTTTAAATCATTAGCTCCCTGGGTGTGGTGAGATTAGCCTGTGCCTATCACACAAACAAACTTTCCCACAAGATTGACAACACAAGAAGCTTTGGGACAAGGAACAACAACAAATGCAAGGAGATAAAGTTTATCTGAAACTAATCAGGCACTAACCATTTGAGGAAGCCTGTCAATTCCCCACATGTGGATTCTTTATAAGAAAGGGTGAAGCACTAGTCTCTCAAACTAACAGATGAGAGCAGCACATTGATTTGGATTTAAGATATATAGATACACACACACACACACACACACACACACACACGTTCTCTGATTACTCTTCTCAGTTTCCTCAGAGGGAAAATGCAAAAGGATTCCCAGCATCAGAGCAACTTCTAACAGTCACTCAGTTTATATACAGTCAGTGTATTCCACCTTCCATATGGAAACAAGTTTGTGAGCTTTTGTAATGAAACAATAAGATTTAAGTACTTCCTTGATAAAATTTTAAAAAACCCTCACTGTATAAAAAACACAAGAAAAACTAGGGCATGTGCATGAGGCAACTGAAATGGGAGGGTATGGAGAAAATATTCTTCAGAAGGGTGTGATGTCAAAGGAAAAAAGAAAGATGACAGAAAACACAAGGAAAAAGTCAAACTGAAGCAGTCTGGAAGAGGTCTGTGCCCACATGTGAGTGACATGAACAAGAAAACAGAAACAGAACTTTCACAAACCCAAAACTGCTCCCAAGGAAATGCTCTTACCATCAAATCTAATGTGAGAAGTTTTGAGTCCCAAATGTTAAAGCATGACTTGGGGGCACAAAACCCGGTAAGATATAAATGCAGAGACAATTCCAAAAAGGTCAGTGAAAACAGTGAAGGAACAGGAACATCCTCTATGAGGAAGACTGAGACAAAAGGCATATGCCAACACTGTATTCGTACCAACCTTTTCTCAAACAGCCTACAGGATTTGGTGTACTTGATTCTATTCAGTAATACAGCAACAGCCTGCTGTACTTCAGAAAATTTCCCAGATTTCCACAATATTCTCTATTGCTTCCTGCAGACATTCTGATTTGCTAGCTATGAGTTGAGATCCTGGGTTTTGGCTCTCGATGCTTATTCCTGATGAAGTATTAACTTTCCGGGTGCTCCCCCGATACTGCCCTAACAACATTTCCAGTGTCTCCCGTAAACACAGCATCTCTCATGTCACATCTGTCAAAGGCTCACTTGTGCTGGAAGGCCTCAAGAGCTGCTCCAGTTCAGGGAAAATTTGCTGGAGGAGCTGTATAGCAGAAAGCTGTGCTGATTGCTCCCCAATAGACTGAAAAACAATTCACATCCACATGCATAGATTTGTTGGAAGTGATTTGCCCTGGAATTCGAAGGGCACAAACTTGTGTAGTATAATCAGCTCAGTATCAGTTACACACTATTGTAACTGGCACTCAGCTCCTTCAAATGCTCCAGTTCTCCAACTGGAGAAGCAAACAGACCCTGCACTCTCAGCGTGGTGATGTGCAGCCCCCAGAAACACCCCGCAACTGTCCAACCCCGCTATGTTCTCTTGGAAACACAATCAAAACAGCAAGTATTTCAGCTGTTTGAGGGTAGCTCCCTAATACTCACCAAGACAAAACTTGAACAGAATAAAGCTTGGTGGTATGAACACAACTGTTTTCTGTTTCCATCAGCACAACAGAACTGCCTGTGGAAAAATCTCAAGACTGTTCTGGGGTGCACAAGTCCTGAGGCAAACAGCAACTCCGGGAGCAGTGGAGAGCTGCTAAACCTGTCTCTCTTTCTTTTTTCTGTTCTAAACAATGTAGCACATGCTCTTCAAATAACAGAAGCTTATCTCCTTCTGTTCAAATTAAAATCTTTATTAGCTTCCTCTAACTTTTTTGCTTGTATATTACCAGCTGCCAAGCTCAACCTGGCTAACAACATCATTTGCAATGCTCTCCTCTCCATCTTGTATAAACAGCCCTCCACAATCTTTCACATTACATTTTGGATATAGAAGATAGCAGCAGCGTTCTATCTATCACTCCAGCTCAAAATACTGGTGCCAATTCAGATTCTCAGCTTTCCTTTGGTCCTTCTATTGAGGTTAAGTTTTGGGGACCCATTCTATATAGTATTGTCTTTCCTACATATTTAAGTGTGTAAAATGTTTCTCCAAACTCTTACTTCCTATTTCCATCATCCATTTTCTAAATTTTCCAAGCCAGGGTTTTTGTACTTTCTCCCCAATAACATCTTTAAAACTACTTCATTACCTTTCTTCAAATTACTCTGGTAAAAATATTCTTTTGTCATGGCCATGACCCTCATGCTGACCAGTACTGTTTCCTTGTGAATCTCCTCTCTCACTTCAGATGTACTTTGTAGAGTCAGTGGAGCAGGTGACAATTTTTTGTATTACATTTTCATAAGCATCTAGAATGGCAGGCTCCTAAACGAAAATCAGTATTCTGAAGTTTTGCAAACACACAGACACAGGAAGAATGCCTCTCTGCACCTTCTACAGGTATCATCCTTGCATAATGCAAATGAAGCATAAAGATTTTCACTGGATGCATGCTTACGGATGAGGAAAAAAAAAAAAAAAAAGACCTACAGCAGGTTTTGCTCTATCCCCTGAGGTATCCTTAGGCCTCCAACACAACAGCTGAGACACACTAGCTACAATCCCCTTAAAACTCTATTGTTGTTGATGCGGTTTCCTCTGGCCAGGGAGGTCAGGGATATTTTTTGGCCAAGAACCTTAATGACCTAACAGCATTAGAGACAAACCTTTTTCAGCTATTCGTCTGCATTCTTCAGGCATGAGGAAATGAAGAAGGGGAAGCACTGAACTATGTAAAGCTACGAAGGAAAGACAGACATTCCATGCTACAAAGCTATTCAAGTTAGCATCTCATTTATATTCCAGGATATAAACATAACTTTTCTTCCATGTGCGATGAGGATTCCCATATAAAATTTTCCAAGACCAATGCTACATAAACATTCTTAGAGACCAGCCACCCCACAGCCTTTGAGAACAGTTAGGAGGTTTGTCTATTGGGCCACTTTTTAGTATACTACCAATACATGGATCAAGGTTAACACACATTTCCCCTCCACCTGTCTGCTTCTTGTATCTGCTTTTTCCAGTCAAAAAAGGACCTTTGTTGTAGCTCCCCCCACACCAGTTTAAGTACGTAGAAAGAGCAAGAAATCTGACTCCAATAACTAATTGAGTTTTGCAGACAACACTGGAGTATGAATAATAAAGGTAAAGGCGGCACCCAAGGGAAAAGACATCTAGTGAGACTATGGAATTGCTAGCAAACAGCACGGAATCGGTAATGAGGGTAGGCATAGAGACAAAATGCAAGAAAACGTAGGAGATAGAGGTAGGAGGGTGTCATGCCAGGCAGACTGCTGCCAATGCCAATAGGAATTAGAGAGCGGGGTTTAGATAGACAGCCAAGCCTGTTTCCAAGCTGAAATCCCCTAAGTTCCCAAAAGAAAGTAGAAGCACATTTTTCTCTTAATCATGCATACTTTAACAAACCTCCGGAGACTGTTCTGTAAACTGGAATGATAAAACAAAATGTCAAGACAATAAATGGGGCATTGCATCTCTGCTGTTTGTTAAAGGAAGGCCTTTTCTGACTTCAAGGCAATAACAACTTCACTTCATAAACAGAAAAGCCATGCAGAGTAAGCACTGTCTTTTAGACCGACTTAAAGGAGGACAGCAGAGTGGGGCAGCACAGAATTATCTGGCTAGACTAGTTACTTTCTAAAGCTTAAAAATGAAAATCCGTACTGCCACAGGTATATCTTAGCATTTTCCTGCCATCCATTCTGAAACATCGTAACAGGTACTGTCCTTGCATTGTTAGAGACGCTGATAAATAGCAGGAAGCAGTGTTATTATTTATAAACTGAGGAAATTTATTCCAATTCCACCTCTGCTTCCAAACTCCTATTATAAACGTAGAAAGGTGGACTGCTGCAATGTAACAACAGAGAAACAGTTAACATTTTGCTATCATTTACAATGTAAGCATTAGGTCTACCTTTAACCTTATCTTCCCTTTTTGAACAGGAGAAATCCATTGTTATTATCTATCTGCAGACTTCACTTTGCATGCAATTGTATTAAAGAGGCTGCAACATCTTTCTTAAGCTGGAAATATTTTACTTAACAAAAGCTTAATTTCTGGGAGAAAAGTGCCTGTGCAAAAGTAGTAAAGTAAGCACCATGTTAAACTATGGCAAAGTATCATAGTACTGTGAGGTAAGGTAACCCTGTCGCTGGAGTACTCAGAAACCCAGCTCCTTCACTGGCATACTAGGTGACTCAAGTCATGCAAGTAATTTTATTTCCCTCTGCTTCAACTTCTTAATCTACAAAACAGAGATACTAGCTAAAATCATCCAAGAACATGACAATATTCAAAGTTTCATTATTTGCTTTTAATGTTTGAATGAAACCAAAGACTTTCATTGCTCTGCAACAAGAAAGTTGTGTTGTCATGTCCCCCTCCCCATTGAAAGTGTTTGTTGGGTTTGTTTCTTTTTTAATTAGGCCTCTATCTCACTCTGGCCTCTTAAGAAACTTTTCTAGCATCAACTTAATTCCACAGAATGTTCAGCATCATCAAAATAGCATTTTTTAATCATGCTTCATTTAATCAAAAACTTCCGACTAGTTCTAGTAATGGCTCTGGTCAGCTTTGTAAAACATTGTGGAGAATTACAGTGAAAAGCACTGTATATAAGGTAGGTATTATTACTTGCACAAATATGAACTGAAGACTTCAAAACACTTGCAAGAAACATCTATTACACCTTCATTGAATCAAACACTGCTTCAAGTCATATGATATTCTTCATGGAAGAATTTCAAAGAATATAACAATAACTAAGGGCCTTGCAACACCTTTGAAAAATAAGTAATAAAAAGCGTGCACTCACACAAATTGCTTCATCTACTGCCGAAATACAGCTGTCTGGAGTGAAGCATAATACCCATTTAACAGTACAAAGCCACAGAAGTATAGAGGGCACAAATGAAAAAAAATATTATTGTATTCATTTAGAGCAAGAGGGGAAGTTTGTGGAGGCAAAAGTGCAGTTAACCAAACCAGAATTTAAATAGTACCCTGAGCTTGATGCCAGATTGGTCAGACATATCCCACATTTCCAAATTTGGTAATCTTCCAAGGATGAGTCAAAAGCTTTGCATCCAATAACTCTCTGTAGGGGTTGGTAAGGGTGGAAGGGAGGTTTTCTCTGGTTTGATTTACTGGCTAACTTAATCTGTACTGTTTATGATTGTTAAATAGTGTTGGTGGGCTGAGCTTGTGTTATCTTTAGATGACACTTTAATGTTGCAGGGCAATCATTATTACATTCTTGTAAGCTCAGAGGGCCTACAACTATCGTTTAAATCTAAGAGAAATAGTAATTCCTTGGGCAGAAAGGCAAGAGCATTAAGTCACTTTAAGTCTAGTACCTGATCTAAATCTCCTTTGAAAACCATGGTCTCTTGTAACCTCAGCTCCTTGCTGAGCTACTGATTGGCATCTTCTCCATTCAGGGGGACAGATGCCATACACTGAATCACAGAATCAAACATGCTCTTGGGAGGTCTCCTACCCACACTGAGAGCCTTTCCCATTATTGTTTAGCCCAAGAGAAACTCTTTAGCCAGAAAATCTTAGAGGACCTCGCAAAAACTAATTTCACGTCACACACCTTGCTTTGCCAAACCCACCAGTACTAATTTAAAGCCAGATTCCACACCGCTCCATATCCTGCGGAAGAATTTGCTTTCTTTCTTAAGCAAGGGTAAAATGCTACCACACTGGGATTTTTTTTCACCCTTTTACATTCAGCAGGGTAAAGAGTATTGTGAGATGCAGGGGGAGTGGGAATGTAGGCTATCTTTCTTCACCAGTCTTTCAAACATTGTTTTAAAAAAGACTGAGATTCAACCTGACTGTAAGGAAGAGCACTGTGGGCGGTCATCTACAGATTCCATCCAGGAGCATTCTCCTCATCATAGAACAATTCCCTGGGAACTGATTCCTACACAAATAGAGCAGAAAGCCAAAGCATCAAAGCCTCTCGTAACTGCACTCCCATGTGAACAGCAAGTGGGCATCACTCAGCCTTAGAGCAGGATATATAACCCTGATCTTATAAAGTGTCAGCTGTGGAAAAAACATACATTTGTCCCCGCTTTTCATGTCATTCAGTGTTGCTACTGAGCATCATACAGAAAACTACCAATGGATCAGGTTTCCGAATTGGAAACAGAAACACTGAGAAGATCTAACTTCATTTGCACTTAGATTTTTTTCATTCACTATCCTCCTCTAAGAAACTTAGTGTCATGCTGGTTGCATGGCTTTTAAGGCACTTGCATTTTGCTAAGATAACTCAAGTATTTATACAGCTCAAGGTTTATTTCCCCTATTTTGAACAACATTCACTACAAAATACAAAAGAAAGTCACATTTTTGGGAATGCTTTTTTCTGACACAGAAAACAGATGGGGTTTCAGTCCCAAATATGCAATTGGCATTTGGCCTGGTGTAAAGACATGCCCAAATGGCCTAAGAAGTGAGCAGCTGTGGGGCCAGGGTTAGGGGGCAGGTCAGAAACTGCCTAAATTGAGGAGACATTTCAGGAGTGATTCCCCCAGGCCAGAGAACAGCTCTGAAGAAGACAAGCAATAAAGCCAGGAGCATGTATGCCAAAACCACTCATGTATAGTTTCACAATGCACAAGCTGAGACCACTTTCAAAAAATCTTTGTCCCTTTAGTATCTCATCTGAGTGAGGAATTATCAGTCAGACAGGCCTCTTGTTTACACCATCTCCTACTATTGGTTTCCGAAGAAAAGAGAGAGTTTGCACAGAGCAGCAACAAATCCAGTTTGGTACAGAAAGAAACTTTTGGTAAATACAATAAACTCTTGACACAAAAGATCAGCCCATGGCACAGGCTCTGCGGAAGAGGAACGTCTACATCAATGTAGAAAAGGACCAGAGAAGCGACTGGGGTAGGAAGAGGGAGCAGCTCATGCAGCCAACCTGCATCCCCTCCACAACTGAGGGGACAGGAGAGAAGCTGACTGCTGTGGTGCCTATCATGAGTAAAAAGACCCTGCAGAAACCAAAGCACAGCTGAGGAGGTAAACAAGGCTTTCTTTACCTGCTCATTCTCTTCCTTGTCTGTACTTTATCCATAGGTTAAAATGATGGACCCAAGAGCAACTGTACAAAAATGTATTTTGCAAAGGTTGCAGCTAGGTTTGCTTCAGGGGACTGAAGTCGCTCTAGCAAGTCAAACAGGCTGCATACATGCAGAATTAATAAACAATTCCTACAGAATCCAAGGAACTGAGAAAGAAATAAGGTTATTTGAAAGGTTTTACGGAGAAAGTGTTACCTAAAACCTAATTTAACCTTAGCCTGAAAACTTTAGAGCACAGTATACGTGCAGGAGAGACCTGTACACCATTTCATATTAGGTAGCTGCTGAACAGACCTGTCACACATTTAATAAAGCAGTGAAATAAGGTATTCACATAGCATGTTTAACTATAAACATATTTGTACTATTTTCTTTAAATGAAAGTGTAACTGTGCTGAAAAAAAGGAAAGTCAGAACTTTTGCTGCATCACAAAAATACTTTAACAGCACCCTTGTGCAGTCCTGCTTTAAGAGGCCTATCAGGCCTATATGCTTTCAGATTCTAACAGGGGTGCCAAGCTGGAAGTTAGTGAATTGTCAGGTGCCTTGGAGGGTCCAGCTCCTTTGAGGAAGTAGTCTTGAATACTCTCTTCTGGGTCATACATCATTGCTATTCCTTCCCTTCAGGGCTTCATCTCACATTTGGCTAAGGAGCACAGCTGCAGCTCCTTCCAATGTCAACACCTTTTCTTTGCTTGGCAAGAGGTGTCAGTGCAGAACAAACATGAGGTACTGCCTTCTTAGGCTCAGAGTTCCCTGAATCATGTGCACTTTTCAGGCTCAATCTTATGATCACTAAAACTTAACAGTAAAACTGCCATCAGCCTCCAGAGGGCTATTTCAGGCCATCACATCTTTTCCAGGTTAGGAAAGAAATGCAACAAAATGCAGAACACACATCATAACAAACAGCTTAATACAAACATTCAGTAACTTTATGCTTCTTTAATGTGCAGATCTTCTTTAATGTGCAGATCTCAGGAATATTCAGAGACACCAATTATCCCCTTTACAGAAACCCTTTAGAGAAAACTGAGGCATCCTTTATAGAAACCAAGGTACAGGCAATGAAATGACCTACAGAGAACCTCCTAGTGAGTCAACAACAAAGTCATGTGATGTAAGACAATTGCATGTTAGTGTCTCTTTACCTGGTTTCATATCTTTCCATAGACATTGTACTTGATAGTAGTTGCTTCTAAAAAAGAAATGAGTGTCTTCTAAAGAAAGATGAACAAGCTCATCTTTATGGGTGAGTTTTCCCAGGGTAGATAAAAATCAAAGGGATAAGAGTATCAAATCACCAAAATTACAGAACAAAACCATTTTATTCTGACTGAGTTTGAGATAAGAACAAAAGTAAAGCACTTATTCTGGGATAAAACTGTTTTAAGAAAGAAATACTTTTCTGTTTCAGTAGAGGTGTATACATGAATAAGCAAGCAAGTGAATATCTTTAATTCAAAGAAAGCATTGAAACAATAAATTGCTGACTTTTGCATGCAATGCTCAGCCTAATTATCATATTTCTAATGTGCAGATCCTGAGTTTCCTCCAAGAAAAACATGTAGATATTTTAATGTTAAACAATTTAATGGAAAATGAGCATCTAATTCTCCTAAGCGACTTAGGAAATCTCAGCAGTGTTGTACAAAAAGCAAGCACTTTTTATGCTATTTATGAATCTAGCCCTGTTAGGGCTTTGTAGCAAGTTGGGAACCAATAATTAAAGAGAGGGAATTCTGAAGGCAGAAAGGATGTTTGTCTCCTCCACTCCCTAGTCAAAATGAAGTTTGGGGATAACTGAAACATCTGCTATGCTAACTTGTGTATCAAAGCTAACCTCTGTTTACATTAAGAAAATGGGTTTTACAGCTAACTGGGTCAGCATACAGAAAATGCTGCTTAGAATATTTGTGAAATTATATGGATAAGTTATTAGCTTTTGAATAATAATGACAAATATACTTTATGTAAGAGGTAAACCTGGGCTGCACATTAATGTACTTGAGTGCTTCTTCGCCTCTTGATACAGCTTTACAGTAAGGAAAAAATAGAAGTTTCAACATAACTGCTGACTTAGAACTGAAAAGGATGGTCTCAAAAATCAAACATAAATAAATACAGATGAATTCATGCTTTTCAAGAAAAAAAATGGACTATTAATATGACATCTCTCTCTATATATTAGTCCATGACCACATATTTGACATTAAGTAGTTAAGAAAACACTGTATTACAAGCCTAAATTATCCTGCTAGTCTCATTACCTAAGCACACAAATCTTGAAATTAAGTAACTTGACTTGAAATCTCTTTCTAGTCTAAAAAAGCCTTCTGAAGGACTGAAGAGCAATATTACCATCTCAACAGCACTATTCTGGGTATTTAGAGTTCGAGATGAGAGAAAATGTTTTCCCTCACAAAATTAAGTTTGATTTTCCTAAGACTTAAAAATGAAAATGGAGARAAAAAGTTTTATCTCAGTTTCCTATACCTTTTCATCTGTATTGATACTTCCCTCATCTCCCACAAGTATATTATTTCATCCATTATCATTTTGTTAATGCTTTGAGTTTTACAAACGAAAGATGTTACATTGCTGCAGAATCTCAACATCTTTCTGACACTTTAAATTATGTATCTGAATTCAACTTCAGTTATTTCTGTCATATGCCCTGCTCCAGAAACCACTAATCCTAATTTGCTTCAGGAGCCCTCACCATTCAGATTTTTAAAATCCACATGACGAAGTCCTGAGATGAAAATAACATATCCCTGTCAGCCCCAGGTGTAGGGTTCCTGCACCCAGCTTTTCAGAGGTTATGGAAGTAAGTTCCTTTGTTAGGTATATTAAAAAAAAAAAGTCTCATTTATGTCAATGAGGCTTAGATCAAAGAGTTTCACACTGAACATCCAACATTTAGGGTCATCCAACATTTAGGCCTCTGAGAAAAAAAACTTCCTTCAAGATAGATGACAGGTATTTTGCCTTTTACCTTTTGGCCAGCTAGGAAAGAAATGAAAAAGAACTGGACTTGGAAAAAATTTGAAGAGTCACAGCCAGGAGTGAAGTGCTAGGTGAGCAAGAGTTGCATAGACACTGCCTATATGCTGGGATAATTCACCTGGTCCAAATCACACTGCTTTGTGTGGTCTCCACCCCAGCTAACCTTCTGACTACATGTTTATCTGGGCTGGACAAGCAGACACAGCTGCCAACCTGTTCTGCTACAAAGCATACAGGAAAGGGAAAAGGAAGCTTTGGTCCAAGACAAAGCAATAAGTTATCCAGAGATGGATTCCTGCTGTTTTATCCATTATCCACGGGCTCATAAATATGCATGTCCCTCAAAATTCATTACCTATTTTCTTACATGAATGTGTCACTGAACTTAAATATTCTGCTTCCAGAGCACACCTCCACACTGGTAGTTSATATACATTTCTACAGGGCAAAAAGCTCTGTAGAAGAATAGGCCAGATTTTTCCCTCCATCACATCACTGTCTATCCACAGAAGTTCTGGGTCAACACTAGTATGCCAAAAATTACAGTCTGGTTCATCTCATACTCTCTGTGCATTACTATGCCCTCTGCTAAAAAGAATGGTAACAAATTGAACCATTTTCTTCAAAAGAGAAGTCAATTTCATCCAGGGCAAAAAGTAAATTTACTCATCTTTCTTATAGCTTGTGCTATTATGCTCTCTTCAGTATTCGTATTGGCAGGAAAAAAAGAGTGTACAGTGATGCACCCAGCTGAAAAGAGGAGACAATCATTTCCCCTCAGCCATATATCCTGATCCCTCCTAGGGTGCAATTAATCTCATAGAGGTGGATGAATGAACAAACAATGACTTTTTCTCACAACATTTTAGCCTCCACTGTTATGCCCCCTCTGAAGCATGTGCTTGCCACTAAAAATCTCACGTCTCTCTTACTGTTTCATTTGGGAGACAACATCTTATTTCCACATTCATCGACGTCTCCATCAGCTTATCCAACTCAGAGGTTAACTGTCTTGCAGGGAGAGAACTCCATGACAAACAAAGCCAAAATTCAAGCTGAGTCTTCATCAAATCTTACGTGACACTGATTTTAGGGTACAACAAACAATCTGACATGTCTCTTGGTACTCAAGCAAATGCAAACTGAACTTTAGAAAAATGGCCTAGCACTTGTGATCTTGCTTGAAAATGCAAAAAAGAGTAATGTGAAACAATGAAAACTATTTATTGAGTGCTCCGCAGCTACCAGAGCTTTAACTTGGAGGGAGTTCCCATGAGTCCACAGTAACCACAAGACTTTCATGCAAAGCAACATCTTTATAATGTTTTACACCAGACAGAAGCGGAGGCATATGTCACCAGCTGACTTCTTGCTGCTCAGAGAGCTGCTATCAGGGAATATCTATGATGGACACGAAACCGTGATGCTCACAGATGAATGGAGAAGTATCTCTCTGTTACCATTTATCCCTTTCATAGATACTAATGAACCGCAAGCCAAAGTTAAAATGGAATCCACAAGAGCTAGATCCCACATCCATATACAGCCTGGATACAGCGACAGCACAACTAGAGGCTATGACACATACCATTCATTAAAGCCCAGCTGCTGGGTTTGGAGGGCTTTGAGGGGGAGGATCAAGAACTAAAAGGAGGGAGAAGAAAAAGAAAAGCCTAAAAGAAAAGAATGACAAATGTTTTCCTGGGAGTTAACAGCCAAATTTCCCTGAAGCACAGGGTTTTAGATGAAGCGTTACCAACATGTAAAATGGCAGGAGTCTGAGGTGAGAGCATTTTCACTGCTGGGCCCTTTACTCTCTTGAACGCATCTTCTCCACTGGGTTACCTGTGCTGCCCAAGTTATGTAGCCACAGGAAATCAGGCCAGACCAACAAAGATTAGTCCACAACTCACCGTGGCACTGGATGAGAAGGTACCTCCACCACCCAGCAACGGTATCTCCCTTTGCTTCCCAGGCCTGAGGAGCCTCACCTTCCCATGAAGATGTCTTGGGAGAAAAGAGCTGGCTGCTCTACAACTATGACAGCAAGAGCCTCTGAAGATCCTGCTGCCAAGGTGCTGGTTCAGGGGATAATAAACTACTGAGCCAGTAGGAAACCCTTCAGCAGCAACCCCTGGCAGAGCGAAGCACAACAGCTGAGGGTATGAAACAAGGAAGGAGAGTTGGAAGATACCCTTAGGTCTGCCAATATCAAACCRAGACAATCACAGTTGTGTCACTAAAGCCCAGGAATGCCATGGGTGTCACGTGGGCTTTCAAAGAGGACAGGTGCTGGAGTGGAGACAATATGAGCTCACAGTGCTTATCCATAGCTTTCTTTGGGAGATCCCACACTTCGCCTGGGCCGAGAGGGCCTGACACCTCTCTTCTTTACCAGGGCCAGACAGACAGAGAGTGCTGTCTGTTCCAAGTGCGCGTCTTAGAAGAGCAAACGCAGACCCACAGGGCTTCAGCGGCTTTCACCAGGGCGGAAGATGACATCAGGAGATCTAACATGGACAATACCAAGGACAGCCATGGCAACCCAGACCCAGTCATGGCCTCCTATTCAAACAGGAAACTCTGCTGAGCAAGGTCCTGATTTTACCTTGTTCTAGGTGTAAAAGAACAGAAGTTGGAGCAGTGCTATCCCCAGAGGACAGAGGAGGTAATCCAGCCCTTGCAAGTAAAGCAAAAACAGTATTTTCAGGGAAGCAATCCAGGCTATTCAGAACAATGAACAAACACCAAACAACTGCCAAACAGAAGAAAGAAACTCACAGCAGTAAAGTGCTCTGTCTCAACAGGGCAGCAAAGAGGGACTGAAATAGCCGTGTGCCTTATGCTTGTTCTGAGTATAAAATGAATGGCTCCTTTAGAGTTACTGCAAAGAACAAGAGAATCCGCTGGTGCCACATGACAGGGCACAGGTACTTGTACAATGTGACTGCACTTGTGGACACTTACCACTCAATAACAGTGTCTCTTATTTCCTAAGCATCAGGCTACAGAATAATGGCTGTCTTAACCCACCTAGGATAAGTCAGAGCAACTACCTTGTTTCTTTCAGTCTGTTTGGTATGATGGGTTTAAGCATGAGATTAGAGCAGAGTAAATTATGGAAAATATTCATGTATGCAATCACTCCCTGCATGGAATATTTTCTAAACATTACAATTAATTAATTCAGGATATTTACTCAGTTCTACAGGAGAAATGGTGATGGATATATCTGTGAAACACTAGCATAGAAACATGCATACAAACCTAAAGGTGCATGATTTGTACCCTCAAGTATTGAATGCTGTTTTAATAATTTTGTAGATTAAGTAATCATTTACATAAAGCCTATAGGAGGTTTCAGATGATTTAAGCCTTTTCTTTCTGATCTCCTTCTGCCCTTTCCACTCTGATCTCACCTCTCTTTCAAGTTGTCCACTTCTTATTCAGTTTGGGTGGAATAAGGGATGTTTTGTCAAAGACTAAAGTTAACAAATGGAACATTACAGGCAGTAGAACACATATTGTGATGGGGAACTGCTGTCCAATTTGCCACTTAACAGGGGAAATAATCAGATCCTGCCATCATACCAAAGATTTGGGAGGCTTTTACACTTTACTGATCTGCCATATCTTCAAACTGATATTCCCAATTACAAAACTAATTTGAACAACACTGGCTAAAAGGATCTTGTAAGCCTAGAGTCAGGATTAAAATATGAGGCACACTGGAAGCACCAAACATTACAATCTTGTAACATAAATGAGACAAGCATGTTCTCACACGCTCAGAGTCAATACTCTCCATTTTTCTTTAGCACACTTCGCCCACGCAGAAAACAGCATGACACCAGGCCAAATGTATTTCCTTTTTCAGTGATCTTGAGTGATAAGAGTTTCCACCAGGACACAGGATCAAAATCATTAGAACTTCTCATACATTCCACCCTTTCTTGCAAAAACTATTTGTACTCCCTCAAAGAAGTAACAACGTTGAAAGAAAAAATGTCAAGAGACAGATTCATCTCTTGGCATGAAGTACTTCTTAGAATAACGAAAAGAGTCCATGTGTGGAACATCTGCCTACAGAATTCTGCTCCTTGCTGGGATCAGCACCCTCACTGAAGAAAGGGTCTCAAGATCTTCCAGGGCCGCTCTCCTAAAGTACTTGGATCTCTGCACTAAGACTTGCAATATCAGACTGAGCAGGGCACTTTGCACAATGCTATTCAATTATCATGTCTCCTCTGATTGTGACTGGATGCTCCATGAAGACAACTAATGCTTTTTCTAGGGGAAAGAATGAAAACTATTAATTCAGTGTGATGACCCTGTCAAAACAATGAAATGAGTAACAGTATTAGAACTTTACAAAATGAGTGTTTTTAATAACATGGGAGTCAGGGAATAATGTTAAATGTTTCAACTCAAAGACCTAGTTTCCTGTGTTGGCACCAGCGCTAACACTTTATGTCCACACATCAAGCATTTTAACATCTTCATTTTAAAGAAAAATTAGGAGACAGATATATTTAAACTGAAATAACATCCTGTTTCTGCGTATGCACGCACACATAGTGTTCATTTCTGACAAAAACTCACTGGGCTTTCAGTGTGTCCTTCAGGACATTTGCACAAACTCACTGAAGTCTCAGCTATATTGCTGTGGCTGACAAGCTTTCAGCAGAGGGATTTGACTCAAACATGTCTTCAAAGAATGGTGAAAGATGGTGTTAAAATGAACACCTGCTCTTGTCCTATGCTCCTCAACCCTAACAAATGTATCTTCAAGATTAGAACCTTACAGCAGAACATATCAGAAAGCAGCGGCTGTATGAATTAGCATTCATTTATCTGAGCAGTTCTAACTATCTGGGTATATATTCCAGATATAAAATAAAGTTAGATTATTTTAACACTTTTCTTGTGGGTTAAGCTAATGGAGTAGTCTTCAAAATGAGGGTAGGCTAAAGATACAGACATGGTCACAGAACACAGCTGATAAGTAGTAGCTCTCACTGTAACTCGATAACCTATATCTATATTCTCAAGCTGTTTGCTTCTAAACTATCACTTCAAATTTCAAATTCTGGGTAACAAAGCAACAGACCCAAATAGAAAGGTCATACCCATGCTATAGGGCAGTTTGGCCACAAAGTGTTAACTTAGCAGTTGATTCCTAACTCTACAGTTTGTAGTAAAATGGACTTTAGAAAGTTCAACTTCCAATGCAGAAGCAAACATTAAGGCTCAAACAGTCCCTAGCAATTAAAAATTTGCTAATAAAATCGGACAGCTGTTCAAAGCCTATATGAATGAAAATGGGACTTAAATACAGTTCTTCATGGACAAACATCCCCATCATTCAAATCACTCCTCAAACCTTATTTCTGTCCACCTAAAAAGTAAGGACTGGGAGGATGGTAACTAAAGAGGGAGAAGGTCCTTCAGTGGAAGGCTGCACAAGAGGCCAGCATTTCTGGAGTCTGTACTGCACCTCCTAGGTGGGCAGGCCTTCTCTTCCATGGCATTTAACTTGACACATCTCCCTAGCATATGACATTCCTGTGTGAAAAAGAGGCAAGATACAGGAAGAGATTTTGCAGAGTCAGATTAGGGGTAAGAGTGACAAGTACCAACTCTCAACGGACATACATACACCTGAAAAATGCATTCAAAACCTTCCCAAAAGGGGGAATTTCAGCTCTTGTAGGGCGTGACTCTACAAGGGCTGGCAAAGCCACTTAAAACCTCACCAAAGTTCAATATGACTATGAGTGTTTACAAGCATAAGGACTAGGCCAAATTGAGAATGTAAATATTTGGATTCAGTTCCCCAAACTTGCCTCTATCAACACTGCCAACTAAATCCCAACTACAGACCAAAAAATCTGAATAGCAACAGTTGCACACACTACAGCACAGAGACAAAACTAACAGACATGGCATTCAGCACTAAAAAAATGAAGTAATTTGTAATCTAAATTGAACTTATGTTAAACAAGCCATTGATGAAGTTTGGATTGAAAGTTGATTCAACTCAGCTATCGTTTGGTACATTTTAAAAGTCTGATCAGTCCAGATTTAGATCCACTGTCTTGCAAGAAACTGGGTTAGATTAACCATATCTAGATTAAGCAAGACACCATAGACTGCACAATGGATCTAACACGCAGTAGTAATTTGGACCTAAACCACATTCTCTTAAGCCATCGACTAAGCCACTAAAAGAAAGTGTCTCTATTTTCTGGGCAGAGCTGTTGAAGAAAATCTTCAGTGGATCCAAAGTAACTGAGTTATCTCAGTCCCACATTCAAAATTGATTTAGGATCCCAAATTGGCGTGGCTTCTAAAGCACCTATAGGGTTTTTCTGAAAGTTTTACCCCTGTTCTTTTAGCTCTGGATATGGAAGGCAGCCAGGGATCCATTCAAGAGAGTCGTGACATCCCAGAAATACAGAWCCTGAGAGGTACATGGTATTCTCAGTTGTCAGTTCCCAGCCCCTCTCAGAGAGTGTTAAACGTCTTTTTAGTTCCATGTCCCCACTGCAGACATTCACTGGAGGGTTTCAAGAGAACTGTGCTCTTTATAGCAGGAGAAAATCAGAAAGTTAAGCATCTCACCAAGACCAGGAGTTTTTTCGTATGATAAAAATTCAGGTCTACTCACTTCCCAGTACTGTAAACTAACAAGAAGTCCAACCTCTCTCTCTTCAGCTGAGTGGGAAAGTACAGATTGTGTTCTTTAGCTTTATTCAGTTGTGGGAARCTTGGGTTTGCCCTACAGTTAAAAGCAGGCTCTTCGGCACACTTAACATACCCTCTTTAGAAGGGACTAGTATCGTTTCTTTAAATGCCCCTACACTAAAAATAGTTCTGCTTCCTAAACATGAATATGTTTAGCAGTTCCAGGCATTCTGAGATCTTGCATACCACTTTTTTTTTTCCTTAACTGGCAACATTTATTTAACCAGCAATTAAAATAAGGAGGCCCAGCCGCCCCAGTGATTCTTCCCAGAGGGTCTTAGATGTTTATGAAACACAATGAAAACAATAAAGTGGATAAAATCATGCTATTCCATCAAGTCCTTGGCACGACTTCCCAACCAAGAATAAATTGGCATAGTACATTACAGTCAACAGATTACACAATGGTTTACAGGGTCACCAATAATAAGGGGTCACACACTCCTTAAAAAGCTACGGTATATGTTAAAAGTCACTTGCTTAAAGGGAAACGGCAGTGCTTGGTTGTAAGCCCCTTGGAGCAGATCCTGGCAGCGGCAGCACGCGTACACAGGACAAGAAAGGACAGACAGTGCCTCTCCTTCCCAGTGCTATGAACTGCAGTGACTCTACTGAACAAGCTGGCTAGTGGAGTTCATCACCCTGAAGAGAGCAGAAGAAAGCCAAGCCAGGCAGGATTCCCTTATTTCTGCATATGACAGGGAAACACATGCTATATACTTTTAGAAGATTGACAGCATCCATGCCCCAGTGAGGCCTCACACCACCTACCCTACCATCCTTACCCAAGAAGCTCTGGTCCCCGACTCCTCCATACTTTGAGAGGCATCTGGTTCCATTGCATAAGCAAGATGGCAGTTTGCTTTCAGTCTAACTATTCTTAATAGCACATGGATTATAGCTACTTTATAAAGGTGCCTAGCTATATACTTATGCAACTTAATAAAGCAATCATAATCATTTAAACATGCTGCAGTTTTCCTTTAAATAACTAATCTCAAAGCAAGATGAAAACGAATGGTCATAAGTCTTATTCTCACCCTTCAAACTTCTAACAGATTTCCACCACCCCACATGCATAACCTGATCATCAAAATGCAAGCTAAGTTTTGACATTCCTAAACGTTCCTAAAACAGACTTGCTTTTCTCTTATCTGAGAAAATCTTGAGAAATCTGATCTTAAATCTGAGATAGTTCTACTCCTGCTCTGTGTTAACCTACCCTTCCAGAATATGGAATATTTTCACCTACTGACTATATACTAGCCACACGTAATCAAAACATTATCAGGTCTTAAATGCAAGTCAATCTCTGTTCAATTCATCCTGTTTTGCTTTATCAGAAATCAGACTATGACTAATAGTTTCATCCTTTATTTTCTAAATGTTTTGATCATTTTGAGTGTTTTATACTGAACTACTCAATATCTGGCTGAAGTTAAAACCTAAATTATTACACAGAATAAGACAGAAGAAAACCTATTCCCCAAAGTCAGTGCAACAGTAAAACAAGGGTGGGTAAAACATTACTATTAACATACTCTATCTAATTATATTATGCATCTGGGTTTGTTCAGCTTGACTACTAAGATCCAAAGTACATTTGAGTGAAAATAAATGGAGTAAACATAAGGAGGTTCTCTAATATGTAGCCGCTACTCTTTGATTGTGGTGACCTACTGCTCCTTAGCAAAGCAAGCGCTTGGTACCAAGCCAAGAGCAGTACATCTGATTTTCCCACCAAATAACTGTTGAAGCAGCTCCCTTAGCTCTTCAGCTAAATCTGTCCTGGGATCCTAAAGTCTTCCGCTGGAGTCCAGGTGGCTCTTCTTTCCAATGCGCATGCAAATATTAGTCAGCTGGACAGACGATGTGAGTGGGCACAGGAAGATAAAAGAAGTGCCACAGCTCTGCTTGTCTCTCCCAGTCAAAGCCCCAAAGCCAGAGGGCTGGCTCCCCAGCCCGGGTCAGCTGGCCCGGTCCCGCCGCGGCGGTCTCCAGGGCTCTGTCCCTCTGGGGTCCCTCTGTCCTCTACCCCACGGCACCAGAGGCGTCCCCCGAGTAACGGCGGTGCGGAGCGGCACACGGCACCAGTCCGGGAGCTCCAGCCCCCGCTCCCCATCTGCCGGGGAGGGCGGGCAGGCAGGGACCCGCCGCCGGGGCCCGGCGGCCCGGG
>NW_020447275.1:940302-943584 GCF_003343035.1 Apteryx rowi | reverse complement strand
GTCCTTGCAGGGCGGGAGGGCGCGGAGCAGCCCCCGGCCGGGCAGAGCTGCCGCTCCGCGGGGGCGATGCAGGGGCAGGGGGAAGAGGAGGGGAAGACCACGGCCACTGTCTGACCAGTCTTTCCACACACACCCCCCAGGAGCTGAGCTGTATCGATTATTTTTTTTATTTAAAAACTAACACTGCTCCACTCCTCTCTGAGGAAAGAAAGACGCTTGCCGGGGAGAAAGGAAGCAAGAACGAAAGAAAGAGAGAGAGTTTCCTGCACACGCAGACGGCGGGCCCGCGCGGACAGATGGTTTCAATCACGGGGCCGGGGACGTGCGAGCCCCCCCCGAGGGCGGCGGGCGCGGGGTGCTAGCGCTGCGCCGCGCCGCTCCTGCACTGCATTTCGGAGTTTTTCAACTTCCACTGATAGTTTGCGAGCAACAGTATCTTTGGAGAAAGAGGAGGGGAGAGGAGGAAGAGGCATATGTAAGAGCTTTATTCCGGCAGCTATAGTCAAATCCAGCCTGCGAGGATCGATCTTACTGATACCAATTTTGTAACGATCTGCTCCCTGGTGACTACAGTCCGAGTGGTCCAGCTTGGAGTCCACAGCCCTCTGGTGTCGACAGCTAGGGACATGCCCAGCCAGGCTCCCTCTGACAGCCCTCTGCACACGGGCAGCCTGTGTCCCACACACCGTGGAAACACAGCAGTGCAAACACCAGAGGATGAAGAAGGTCACTGAATGGCACAAGAGGCAAAGGCTACCACTCCCCTAAACACATACTCCACCAGAGTGAGCACAAACAGCGTCTTACGGGCCAGCTCCCTGGTACACCTTTCCACATACTTCTGCCAGTTTAACAGAAGAGAACTCTGCACAAGATATACAATACAAATAATATAAAAACCATACAAAAGAGGACTGTACCTAACTAACATGAGTGAGTGCTACAGAATACAAGGAATGCACCTAAATCTTGAAGTTTTATGTACACATTTATATAAAAAGATCACATTGCAAYGTATTAGCAAATGATAATAGGAACAGAAGAAATATAAAGAGTGTCATATGTACTCCATAACTGGAAATAAAAATACCAACATTAAGCATTTCTTGAATTTTAAACATGTGCTTACTTTCCTTCCATTGACTGAAATGGAACCTAAACAGTGATTAGACAAACGCTTATGAGCTCTCCCTCACAAGGATACTTTCCTCAATCCAGATGCAAGCACTCAAGGAAGACCTATCCTTGGCTTTCCCCAGCTCATAAACAAAATAAGATATACTGTACTGTCTGAGATATTCTGATCTGTCATCCCACATGACAAGGAAGTCTGGTGTAAATGTCCAGCATTTCACAAACCTTCATTATATTTCAAAGAATGAATGTAAAGGAAGTAAGAGTAACTCTGATCTGGATTCTAATGTGAATGTGTGTTTCAAAGCAAAAGCTATTTCAGCTGTCAGCCTTCTTGGGGCATATGTATTTACTCAGCTGCAAAAGGAGTATTGTGTCACTGAACACTAAAAATGGTGGGAGTTTAAATTTCAACATACAAGGAATAATTTACCCCCTGAACAACAAGTTACTGCTACAAATACCCAGCAGGAACACAAAATGAATTCAATTTTCTTTCCCAGTTAGGAAAATGACATAGGAGGCCTTTATATTCATCCTATATTTCAAGTACTCTACAAAYGCAGTAAGACACCAATCCTATCCACCTCACTAGTAGACCAACAATAACAGTGAAGGATGCTCAAAGATGCTCAACTTCTAATTAAGTAGGAAGTAGTCTATTTTGACTACTTCATCATCATGTAAAAGAAATGACTCAAACATACTAATACTGTTTTTATCAAATATTACTTTTCTCCCCTGTTTATATTACATTCAGTCCCCCAAAAGTCAAGCACCTCAGCAACCACCTAAATTTTCCACTGAGTAGAAGATCTGATCTAAAGCTAAGCCTGTATTTAAACACTGAATTGGGGCCTTCAATGCATTTTATGAACTAACAGCCTGCAAACAGCTTGTTTATTACAGGAGCTGGCTGCTGCTCTAATTAAGCAACTGGAAGATGATAATAAAATGTAAACTAGAGAAGGATTATTTTCCTTGCTTGCCAGACAGATTACAACTAGCAAAGCTCCATAAACAAGAATGAAGGACTTGAAAATCAGAGCCAACATGCCTGCTTGTCGACCGTGGCCATGCTGCACTTAGCACAGGATTTAAAAATAAAGTTTCTGAGCCTGTTTTGTCCATACTATGATCTCAGTGTAAGCGAGGCTAGAAAAGCCATAGAGTGGCTCTAATTTACATTTAGCCACAATTGCTTTCCAAGCCTGTTTAGTAGCTCAGAATAGTGACTGCAGCCTCACATGTTGACGAGTTGATGAAGGCCTCTACCCTGCTGGAAAACCTTCCTAGACTAGAAGTGGTTTCAAGGGAACAAATTTGTTTACTTGGCAAATCTTGCTTGCAATAACACCTCAAAGGCCAAAATGCTTTGTGTTTTGTCTCTACTAATCAAAACTAAAGGACTTTCCTTTGAGAGCACATGCAAAAATAGAGTTTCCAAGGGACCTGAACTTGCTGGTCACTTGGCACTCTCCTCCATTAGCAATCCTTGTTTCAGTCACCCACCTATCATTAGATACTGTAATTATTATTTTGTGTCTTGTAAATTAAAGAATGGGAATACCACTTTCCATTAGACATGACATCAGAAGATAGTGTAAAATACYCCCCAAATGGTGGCACCACCATCATACTCCACCACAGCACCAGTATGAGCTGGCATTAGGTAAGGGTCTTCCAGGGGTCTGTATGCTGAGATATAAACCCTTATGGCATGCTGATACCAATCACCAGATGAGGTTTATACCTCCACCAAGATATCCTGGCCACATTTCTATCTCACGCCAAGCCTGAAATGGCAATTTTTGGCTTTTCTATACTTTTTCTGGTTTTAGCCAGGCTGTGAAAATTATCTAATGTCACCTTGGTGCTTCAATAGTCTCACAAGCTCAGCACCACACAAAAGGCACCAGCTCAGTCCCCCTAACACCGCTGCCGATAATTTAAAGGAAAGCATTTTAAAAAGCCCCACCCCCACCGGGGACGCTTGCTGCTTTACCTCAGTGCCCGGCACGGTGCAGAGCCTGACCCGCCGCGGGGCGCTGCGGGGACCTCGCCCGGCAGAGGCCCCGCTCAATGGCGCCGCGGCAGCGCCCCCTAACGGCTGCGTCCGTTAACGGCTGCCCCGGCCGTGGGGGGGGG
>NW_020447275.1:907428-940081 GCF_003343035.1 Apteryx rowi | reverse complement strand
CCCCCGGGGCCGGGGGCGCGCAGGGCGGCTTCCTCCCGGAAGCGGCCTCCCGCACGCGTGGATAGTCCGCTGTTTGATCGCCCTTGCACCGCTGCGGTGACGCGCAGCTGGGCCAGTTTGCGCGAATTAAAATAAGCGGAAATGCAAAACTGAGGAACTTTCCACCGCTCTCGAGCCACAGCGCCCCACTGAGAGGTAAAACGTTTGTTCGCAGGAAGAGGACTCGGAGCGGCTGGACGCGGCGTTCGCCACGGTTGCGGCGCTCCTGGAGCGAGCCGCGAGGCAGTGCGAGGTGAGCGCCGCGCCGCGCCAGGCCGGCCTGGTGGAGGGGGTTGCGCTTGGGGGAAGGGCACGCGGTTAAGGGAGCGCCGCCRGCTGCTGCCGCTGCGCTGGGCCCGCGCCGGCGGGGCGAAGGGCGAGTGGGAGTCTCCAGCAGAGCGAAAATAATCCTTTGCTTTTTATCATTCACGTTCCCTCTGGATTTAGGGCTAACCTCCCCCTTTTACATCTGTCATGGCTCAGTCTCACACCTCTATCATTTAAGCAAACTATTTTTTTGATGTGGCATGTTCCTACTGCATAGAGAGCAGGGGCTCACTTCTTTTGAACAGTATCTTTATTTATGATATGTAGAAATTAAGAGGTAAGACATACACAACCACAGCTCCGGTCTTTCCACGTTGGAACATGCTCACTGTGAAACTGTAATTTGGCAGCCATGCTTGAGCTCTGGCTCCTGAATATCGTTAGCCTTCWGGGGACACCAGAACTGGAAATTGGTCCCTGGCAGCTCTTCCTTCAGAGTAAAACCCTACCCTGCAGCGTGACTATTGGATTAAGATCTCTAAAAACTCCATAACAATTTGCACCATCTCTGCCCTTTGGGGTCTGCTGTCGTTATGCAGCAGGGAGCTTTTTATCTGCAGAGTTAATAACATAGCCTAAGTCTTCAATTAAATTAGAGAAAACAGTAGTTCAATGTGTACCAGATGATTAGCTCTTAAATAACACCTTTATCATTTCAAGGCACTACATAAACAGTAACTAGTTAATCCTAAAACAATTTCAGCAGAATAGAGTTTTACACAAGATGAAACAGGAATGCAACAATGTTTAGAGACTCATGTCCTGTTACGTATCCGTAATAGAGTTACAATAGAGGTGCAGGACTTCCACGTTTTTGCTTTGGCTTAGAGGGTGCTGCTTCCAACATCATCTTTAGAGAAGAAGAAAGAGTTATAAAAGGATGGGGGGAATTCTTTGACTCATAAGTTCTTAGATAGTTTATAAAAGTAAATAAAAATCTACAGCAGAACATAATCATTTATGCACTTGAATGCCACTGAAGGCAAATGATTAAAGTTATTTGATTTAGGATGAGTTCTTCAGAATCACTTAGGAACCACAGTTTATCCACGCTTCTTATAAAAAGATGCTTTTGATATTGACACAATTATCTAAAGTTTGATTTCATTTCTTCGCCCTGTGACGTCATGTAAAAGAAGCCAGCTCACCTCCTGTGACGCTCTGTGAAGTGTGATCCAATAGCTCAGAGCRTCTGAGGTATTTTTGGGCATAGCTACACGGCAAACTACAATACAAACAACCAAGTTTGTTGACACATGCATAAACTCAAGGAATAAAGTAGAGCAATAGATTTGGAAATAAGAATTGCTGTCAACCTTATTTGTGTTATGTTTAGGCTTGACAATCAGACAGAAGGAAAATACAAATGAAATGGAATATGTATTTGGGAACTTGGTCCCTCTGATCAAAAAGGTAACCCTGGGGAGAGCTGCATGGCAACAGCAGATGGCAGCAGAGCTGCACTCCAGTATTTCATTTGCAGTGGGGTGGAGAGAAGAGTCACGTACCTCTGCTGCAGAGCCAGAAAAGGACTTCTGCAGCGTGAGATGCAATTCTCAAAAGCACTGTGCTATTGGTACCAGCCTTGAAGGCGCTTTAGCTTTCTCACCAACTAATTTTTCAGCATTAACATTTTCTCTGCTTGTAGAGCGCTGCTTTTGCACGTGAAGAACCTGCCTTCACTGGCCAAGCTGCAAAGCACTTAGCTTGCTGCAAAGTGATGAGCTTGCCTGTGCATCCAGTGAGGGCCCACAGGCTGTGCCCTCTCCCACCTGCGTTGCCTGAAGGGCCTGAGCAGGCAGACGTGTCCGCAGCAGTCCTTCTGATTTTGCTCCAGACAAAACAGCAGTCACTGTCCGATATTTCTGTGAACTAAGTTCTGAGGTGTCAGAGTCCCCGTGTGTTGTGCAGGGAGACAGGCATCTAAAACCAGGGCTGACGGCAAGGTGTCCTGTGGACATCAGGGTGTATTTTTATTCTCAATGAGAGCACACCAGGTGATTAATGCAAGAGGTCAGTAGCTGTGCAGTTCCCCTTTTAGCTGTGGATCTGGAGTTGTCATGAGAATGGCTGGGATGTTTCTCTACCTAATATTCTCCTTTCCATTTGCTGTCCAGAAGTACTATAGCTTGGTGCCAGCCTGTAGGTGCAAAGAGCATGAAATCAAACACATCTGCAGATACCACAGCAGGCAAGCAAGTGAAAAAGTGTTGGAGGCTGCAGAAGAAGAGGTAGGTGCTTTCTCCCCTACCCCCAATGGTTATTCTTTCCCTCTTCATGGGGCAAACTAGTCCATCTACTGTCTGTGATACTTGCTTGCACAAATTTACCTTTAAATAGAAGGGGTCTGACGTCAGACATATGAAAGCCTGGAGTGATGTGAGCCTTCCTGTTAGTGGAGGGGGCAAAGTAAACTCCTAGTGGCACCAATCAGTGTCACTTCAGCCCTCCTATGGAGGGGAAAAGTTTCACAGACTTAAAGCAGCCCCTCTCTCAAGGGCTGAGTATACCATCTGTGTGGTATGGTCAGAAAACAGTATCTTTTTCTTTCCAGAAGAATGCAGCCTCTGTAGTGTCCAGTCAGCCTAAAACTTGCCAACAACGGGTAAGTTTATAGATACTTTGATTTTAAATTGAGGTATAGCATTTCCTTATCATTTTGCATCAAACTGTAGTTTAAAACTTATGATCAGGCGTGGAGGTTCTGTGATGGCAGGGAAGATGCACCAGTGATGTAACCGATGCATTCACAGTTCTAGTGTATGGGTGAGCAGCAGAATTTGCATGTAGACTTGCACAATCATAAACCAGATTATAACATTCTGGCACATAATTAACTAAGAGTCTACTTTATGTTTTGGACTGGTACTGAATGGCAAGCAGAGTGAATGATCTTTAGGCTCCTCCGATTTGCATCGACAACAACAACAATCTAGCAGTCCTCCTGCCTCACCCCGCTTGTGTTCCTGGCAAGTTTCCTATGCAGAAGAAAGGCATGCAGCAAAGGTGTGCAGCAGTGAGCTAGCCAGTTGTGCTTGGACATGATACAGTCTCTTTGAAGACTCCTCTTTCCTCAAAGGAGAGSAAAACCTTTCTATTTTTCATAGGCTAACAACTCACTGAATCAATTTTAGGAGCATCTAAGTCACAAAAGATGAGAAACGTGGTATCTGTACCACCATACAAATTAATACGAGTACCTTGTTGTGTGGATGCTTTCCAGGTTTATGTTCAAAAATGTTTATTTTGACAACTTTCAGTTTTGTGAGTCAGGTTACAGCATGCTGGTTATCACCATTAATAAAAATATTAGATGAAAGACTTTGAATATGGCAATTGCTAATTTTTCTACTGGATAGAAACACTTTACAATTACTGCCATGCTGCCTGTATATTTTGAAAAATCTTAATATGTTCATATAGCAGTTGAATGTAATTTTTCTACCCAAAATTCAAAATGTCTATTTTGGGGGAAATTTAAGATCCCTAATCAGTAATGAAACTCTTTCTTTTTCCTTAAAGACCAGGAAGGCTTCCAAAGACATCTACATTGAAGTTTCTCCTGGTACCTATTCCATCACAGCAACATCAGAGGACATGGTGAAGCAAACCCACGTGGTGGATGTCAGGGCAGGACAAAGTGTTGATTTAACTTTTGTTCTATGATGTTTGTTGTTTCTTGGCAATCACGGGAATAAAATACTAGGCTTTTTAATGCATATAATGAACTATGCATATCTCTTCCTCTTTTAGCAATTTAACAGTATTCTCTACTTTGGGTCTGCATTTTTATGGCTTGTATATTTGTTTTATACTTAATGCAAATATATATTATATACAGCCCACTTTGTACATTGATTTTATAACAATTTGTACATTGTGTGCCTTAATTCCAATTATGTGACTGTATAATACCAATTAAAGGTGCAATCAATGGAGTAAAACACAATTTTGTCTTTGTGATGACAGCTTCTTTTGTATTAGCCTCAGACAGAAAGTCTATGTCATGTTCTTGAACACAGAGAGTAAAATCCCTGCGGTATGAGTACATACCTACTTTCTGTGGACTGGCACTGATTTTAGAGCAGCTGAGACTCTGGCTCACAATGTACCACATATCTCTACCTTCAGTTATTCTGATAAACACTAGCCTACCCCTAGAGTAAAGAATGAGGATGTTGCAATTCCATGTGGATGGAAAGTTTCTCTGTTATTAAAATGATAGTTATCCATAAAGCTATTCTAGAGAGAGCGAGAGCCTACAGCTGCCTACAGAGAGAGTGTTTAAATCATAGACCTTTATTTGCTTAGGTAACAGTTAGATGCAGTCTAGCCGAAACTTCAACTCCTTAACTACATCAGCGGTACACTTACTAGATTCTTGTTGATCATGTCTCTCTGCTTTGTTTCAAGTGAGCTCTTTGCTGTTTTTTTCTTTTCCTGTCTGTCCTTTTCTGACAAGGTCTGTATCCTCAAGTTTGTCCTCTCCTGTGCCAGTTGTTTTGCCTTTATCATTTGACTCTGTGACTCTGTCTTGCTCTTTCATATCTTTCTTTGTTTTTCTGATGCTGCAAAACCTTCCTGGAGGACAGGAAAGAAATCTTCCAGAAGTCTATTCTAAAAAAGCATCAGTGTCTAACTTCTGCTTTCCTGGCTGTAAAATAGGTTCATCTGTCTCGTATAATTTTAATAATGGCATAATTTCTGTACTAGTACAAACTATTCTGCTGAAATACAAATACGTTATGATAAGACCATAGGATTTTCAGAAGCTGTTAGGCTTTGTCCAAACTTTGCTCCTGTGGAAGTTAGTGGGAGTTTTTTGTTGATCGCAGTGGGAGGACATTAGCCAAGCAGTGAGCACTTCTGAAAAGCCAACTCTCCAACCTTGCTTGTTTGTTACAAGTGTTGTGTTACGTATTTTCAAAAGATTATCAAGTTGCTGTGGATGCAGTCTGTGTTAGGAGACAAAACTCTGTTTCAGCTGTCTCAAGGGATAGCTATGTAACTTTCAGAGACTTTTATTCCTGTTAAATGGCCTTCAGTGTTTTTAAGGTATGTCCTCTTACTGTATGGACATGTTGTGTCCATTATCGTGATTCATGCTGCAGGGTTTGGGCTAGAACGAAGACAGTCTGGTTTCTTTTTCGTTTTTACCAAAAGGCAAAGCATGTCACTTCAGCGCACAGATACGACACCTGCTAACATACAGGATGTCTGTCTGCAGTTTCAAACTGACATAGAAATTGCACATTCCTAGAAAAAGTGAATTAGTCACAAAAGCGTATAGCATGCATATATTATGATCATTTAAATAATAAAATAGGAAACATACAATTAATAAGTTTGTAGGGTTCTGCTTAAAATTAATGTGTATAATTGTGAGTAGAGCATATATTCCAGTATATTCTCTGTTCACTAAGTCACACCGTTAGCAGATTAATCTTTTCCTGAAGAAAATTGTGCAAGTCTAGCAAGCTCAAAGTTTTACTCTTTAGGCAGCTCGCAGTAGCAAGAAGATGAAGGTACAGGGAACTAATACATGATTTAAGATGTATAATTTGTTGTACCTATGGTGCTCTTGTGCAGAGCAGTGTTTCTGTTCAGCTTGCCGTTCTCTTCCCTGTTCCCCTTCTTCCCGCTAGCTTTTTCCTTCCTTTGCTCAGTGCATGCTTTTGTTTGGCATTCATGTTCTATTTGATTTTTTTCAAGTTTTTCTAAAACAGGAGGGGGCCTCGTGTTTGGAAAAAAAAAAAAAGCCTAAAAAAGAGGGTGTTGGGCCTTGTTCTTAGCTGTGAATCAGTTTGTTTATTCTGTATTCCCTACCTTTAAAGTAGCAATCTTCTTTTTGCCTGCTGCTTGTCAGGGAGGAAGAGAAGACACTTGGTAAAAACCTCGTGCTAAAAATAGGTATTTTTATCTTTCAGAAATAGAGGCCATGACTATCAGAGCTTGACTAACAGAGCCCAGCACCCTTCCAGACCGCATCTAGGAGTTACTGCACATAAGTTTTCTTCTGTTGTGTTCTATTGCTGCTGAAGGTCAGAGCTGTCTAGTTTTAGGGCCACTTATGTAGGTGTCCCCACTTCCCATGGGGCTTAACTGGGTTGATGTCAGTGGGCATTTGGCTAGTTTCTGAAGGTGCAGTCTTTCTTGAATACTCACACAGATGGGGTTTTTTGTTTATCTGATTGTTTTTGTTTTCTAGTAGTAGTAGAGGAGTTCCCTCCCCATCACAAATTTGAGGATGGCTTTAGCAAACAATCAGCTTGGGGCAATGATGTATTTTTCCAGCTAAGCCTCAAACAGTTAACAAGAATATTTCTTCCATTCAAACAAATGAAATGCCTAAGTAAATACAGTATTAATACAGATTACCTTACAGCTGATGATGGCTTGAAACCCTAGTAGGTTAAGATTTCCTTCATTGTGAGTTGCCCTCTGGGAGGCCGCTTGATGATTTCAGACATCGCACTCTGATTAGCTGGGGTAACACAGGACCTGTCCACAACAGCGATGGCCTTGGATTCCAGCTCGCCCTTTGTATATGAGCTGCTGTGAGTGCTGATTCCTGGAGGGAGTAAAATTATATACATCTAAGCCTTATGAAGAATAAAACCTGAACTGCAATTGAGAAACATTCATTTAAGATGAGAAGAAAATGCACTTTAAGCCTGAAAGGAATTTTTTTCAAGTGATTTATTCTGCATAGACTAGCTGTGAAAGTTAATAAAGCATCATAAAACGTATGGGAAGATGATGGGGAAGGAACTCAAGAGTGGCATGTCTATGCTTCCAAATATGGTTCATTGTTCTGGTAGTTTTCCACTGGATGAGTTACCAAAAGAAGAGCTAGCATGCAGGAGAAGTGTTAGAGAGGGGAATATATTGTATCAGAGGCTGATATGCAAGTTTGTAATATCTATACCAGCTAACTACAGGCTAAGTGACTGCCCAGCTGAAGGGGGCACCAGAGCACACTGGTTATCTCCCTCTGGTTGCTTCTTCCCTATGAGTTCGTTCGTTCGTTCGTTTGTTTGAAGGTACCTGAATTACTGGGATGGGACTTGTGGTGGCTCCTTTTCCAATATTTCCACTTTGGTCTTGCAGAATCCTTTAGCTTGGGCTTCTCAAGAAGACTGGAGTCCATGTTAACAGCACTGTCCATCATAGTGCTTTTAGTGGGGAATAGCTCCAGATCATGCTCTGAATCAGAAGAGGGGGAAGATGCAGCAGCTGCTGCTGCTCCTTCTTGTTTTGGACCTTCCAGGGCTAGAAGGAGTGAAGAGGGTTTGCTGCTGGGCTCTGCCTCTTCCTTTTCTCTCTGAAGGACCGAAGACCGGGAAGGAAGAGGCCACCAGCCATCAGTATGGGGATGGCAGCAGCAGATGCACCTTGCATGTACTGATGAGCAGCATATACCACCACAGTGACAGTGAAAATGTGGCCAGCAGAGCGAGCAGAGCAAGCTGTGCTTAGCAAGGCTATCCACAGTACAAAGAGGGATCAGGACTGTTACAGGACTGCAGGAAAAAATACAAGAGTTAGTGTCAGGATTTTCTCTGGGCTTTAATCTGCTGGTGAAAGGCATGTGGATCATCTCTACAATCCTCTCCCACAGGCTAGGAGGGATCCACAGAGCCACACCTAGTGGGAGTTTTGCTTTCTTGCCGTTCCAGAACTGGACCATAATTTCTTCATCTTCTGAGGCTGTTGAGAGAAAAGGTAAGCAGCTGTAAGCAGCTGGTCTGCCCATGGTGCACACACATACTTCCCACTCCTGTCAGCAGTGGAGTCAGCGATCCCCCCTCACTCTGCAACACCTCATCGCAATGTCATCGAAGGCGGCGTGGCAGCTAGGACACTGTCAGCACAACGACACGCCTGGCAGCATCTTTCCTCACAATTTTTCATCAAATGAGCAAGTAAATGATGACTGAGTAATTTTTATTGCTGCCAAAGTTAGCAGTAACACTCAGAGAACATTTTACCAGTATTTTGATAAGTCAGTGGAGCCTGACTGTCAAGCACAGGAAAATGAACGAGCTGTTGAAATCACATGCTTGGGTGATAAAATCACCCCCGGGGTGTATCATTAAGTAAAACACAAGCATTCTAGCACAGAGGTGCCTCCTGAGAGCTGCTGCGTTCAGATCCCTCGGGAAAAGGCAGTTGTCCTTCGCACAACAGACGCACCCTCGTTCGAGCACGCAGGAAATAACACATCAGTGGAGGCGGAAGATGACGTTCTTACAGGTCACAGCTTCCTTAGGGGTAAACTAGCAAGGTGGCATGCAGGTATCTGTTAGCAGGTCACATTAGCTCCTGGAAGCTTTAAACAACAAACCATGGACTGCTCACCTGTGCTTCAGCACCACCACTGTTTTTATTCTGACAGCCTCACTCACGTTCCCGAGCAGGGCAAGCAAGAACAGGTCGGCATCTTCCTTACCTCGTAAGGGATCCCGTGTCTCAACGCCCATGAGGACAGTTCCTGGGCCRTACCTCACCATGTCTGGTTCCCAGGGGGCCAGCACTTTATCTCCAGGGAGTAAGGAGTGCTTCATACCATTCACGTATTCCAGAATATCATCCTTGATTGTTTTTTGCACACATACTGGACACTTTCCGTGTGCCACAAGTGGTTTGGCAAACTCTACCAGGAACATTCCTCTTTCACTCTGTTACCAGGAACAAAATAAGAGCTCCTCTGAAAAACACTTCATTAGCAAACCATTCTGTGGCTTTTTAGGCTGGGTCAGAGCACCAAGCAAGCCTAAACATTAACTAAACAGCGCGTGGTATTAGTCCTGAATCGAGGCAGCCAGAGAGAGCTCTGGGATGCTCCCTGGATAGCAGATGGAGAGTACTTATAAGCAGCCTTATACATTCACTACAGCCAGGATCTGTACTTTCTTCCCCAAAAGAAAATGCTACCAAATGAGAACAACTGGATTTCGCAACCTCACTGTGTGCATCACATAACAAGGGACACTGAACCTGTTCAAACCTGTTCTTTAGTCATGCCCAAGTCCTTCCTCACTACATACAATGTTAACTCGCTGCTTTTCTGAGGAACTGAAACCGAGGCCTGTCAAGAGGCTTTCCATCAACAATGAAATGAAGCACTGCCTTGTTCTCCAGAAAGAATAGGCTTTTTTTCTGTTAGGTTTGAAGTGCTAACAAACYAGCGAATTAAAGCTTTCACTAACATCTCCGAAAAGACACCGTGCCATCGGTCTGTAGCTGACTCGAGCTGGAAGTGTATACATAACACGCTTACACTTTTCTTCTGCTATTGATGGTTATGTGTCTATACACAACAGTAGCTGGTACACTGTTCACAACAACACTAACACTGGCTGAACGCACCACACCAACGGGAACAGATGGCCTGTCCTTGCAAGGTGCACAGCAATGCAGCTCTCACCAGGAACTGAGAGTTCGAGGACACTCACGGGTTATGTTCAGGAGGGGCAAAAGGCAAGCTTCCCAAAACCAAAGAACTGGTGGCAATAAACCTTGGGTTTAAAAGCAAAGATCTCCTAGCTGAGCTCAGGAGATGCAGAGGGGAGCAGCAGTGCACCCAACACTTAAAGCCCACTTTGAGTTAGAGAAACATGATGGACAGAGAATCCCAACAGGGAGTACAACAGTCACGACATCCCAGCCTGATGAAAGCATGCAGGATCTTTCTTTAAGAAGTCTCTAAACCAGAAATAGTGACACGCTTGGTGCCTCTTAAAGGAGAGAGATTCGGCAGCCCCTGTGGCACAAACAGCTGCTTTTCTTTGTACAAAGGTGGGCAGCCCGCCAGCTTCTGCACAAGCCAACGATCCCTGACACAAGCCGCCTAACTCACAGAAACGCAGTCCGGCAAGGAGGCTGAGCAGAGCAGGGAGCTGAACGTCCCAGCATGCTGGTGTCAGAGGCTGTGCTGTACAGCTGTAACAGGCTCACCCAGCACGCCGTCAAGCAGCGGGTGAGGACGGCTTGGAATCAGGAGCCCCTTTATGGGGTTTTTAATGCACTAGTCACGAACAGAGGCTGCCCTTGTGATCTGTTCTCTAATTCATGCAGCAACTGAACCCCTCACGATGTGTACGGAGCTTCTGATAGCTCCTGTGACTGCTGGTGGACTAGGTCCACCACGCTCAGTCTTTTCTAGCACTCAGAGATGCAGTGAGTGTTAACAAGGGGACATGCAGTCACAGTGAATTTTACCCAGCTCACTGGCTGACCCACGTGTTTCCTCCAACGAGTAGATCTGCCTCCCACTATACACACTGTATTGCAAATACCAACATGACCACGCAGAGCAACAGTCACTCACCTCTAGCTCCTCTTTTACTGTACCACGGTAATAAAATCCATCGTGTTCCCCTCGCACCAGAACAGGGACATTACTAGCCAAGGCAGCTGATCTCACCGACACACTCGGCCCCTTCCATGCTGCATCAGGGGAAAGGAGGCGGCGGCTAATCCATTGGCACCTGGAATAAAAGAAAATGGGTCATCTCTGAGAGAAAATAATTTCTATAGTCAAGTGAAGAAATCTCACAATCTTTGAGAACTGGATCATTGCACCTGATTTTGTAGCATTCCCGCAGGCCACAGCGAGTAGAAAGAAATAGAAAACTTAAGTGTGCAGGGGGAATTCCCTGCTCTTGAAATAAAAGCACCAGTGCCTGTTTTTGCAGACCTCTTAGGCTCGGGGTCTAGAGGAAGCATGCTAGGAAGATGCTGGAATCCCGGGCTAGCTAGCGTAACCTGCACTAGCCACTTTGCAATTTATACAGCAAGCCAAAGGAGCCCTTAAGGGCARGAGAGAGAGAGGATATGTCTGCAGCACAGAGCACAGCTTGGATGCACCTGAGTACTATGGCTGATGGTTTATCACCGGGCATTTAATTCAGGGAACATCAGAAAAGTAGGAAAGTAAAAAATAAAGCTGCTGGTTGATGACAAGTTCAGGTTCAAAACAAAAAGAAATCCCTGGCACAAAGCACTGGAACCATTTCACAGAAGATGGCTGCTAATACAAGATGCTGTTATTTATCTGAATAATCTAGAGGCATGTTTCTTTGATAGCAGGCTTACTCCAGGCTTTGCTTTTCATAATCTCCAGGGTAGCAAATCATTTTAGTCAATACCATCTGAATAACTGCTGGGGAGGAGGGGGGAAACAGTGGTCAGATTTTATTAATCTGACACGTTCCAGTCCGTTTTATCCTATTAGGTATCATGAAAAGGAACAAATCACAGATCCAAATGAGCACTTAATTTTGCCTCCAGGGGGTGAGGGGCTTGGTGATCCAGGCAGCATGCACTACCAGAGAGTTCCTGCAGCAGGGGTTGACGGTAGATACGGCACAGTAGCATGAGAATTTGTCCAGAGCTGTCATCGCACTGCAATACTTGTGATTTGTAGGCAGAAATCCTTTTGAATGAGCCATTCCTGCAAGAGCAGCAACCTGCAAAACTAAATCATGATTTGTTGGTACTTGAGAAGAACATAGACAACACAGCATTTTCCAGCACAAGCGAATGCTTTCCAGTGTACCTCAGCACTCAACAACTTTTATTAATTGATTGTTTTTAGTGAAAAGGAAGAATGCAAAACATCCAGACTGGAATTTTTTTCAGATGAACCCATATCATCAGTGTCAGTGATCTTCAGTCTCTCAACCCCCTACATGGCAAAGTGACAAAAACACCCAAAGAAACTAGAAATGCTATGAAGATCTCCAGAAAAGCAATGTCCTCTCCTCCCTCCAACTTCTGTTTCCTTCTGTAACATTCAGCTCTCTCTTCTTACACCTACGCTCTCCTTAAAAACTTCTTTCTACACTGTCCCAGCCAAACCTTCCCTATTTTACAAGCTATGGCAAAAACTGCAGCTGGAATTGACATAGCTGAGTAAACGTGACAGTTTTTGAATGCAAAGTTAGATTACAGTTGCCTGTTACTTGTGTTATTTATAGTGATGTATTAAGAAGTATTTTGATCTTCAAGCTGTCCTGTCATGTTTTATAACAGTAAGATTATGGCTTGCCATGAGAAAGAAAGAGACACTCAAATTTGACAAGTGGTACCTATTCAGAGCCTGTCACGGTGAGGTTTGTGATGTGATGCTATCTCTGTTAATTTGAAAAAATTTAGTAGACAAGGTTCCATCCCATTTTTTTATATTGCTTAGAGATGCTTAACATGCTTATGGTAAAATTTGGAATGGAAATTCAATGAGATATAAATTTGAAGTGCCTAATTTACTTTAAAGAAATACAGTTTAAGCTTTCATATTAGGCATTTTTGAAAATGTTTAGCTTTGAATATTATTCTGTCTCCTAGACAACAAAAAGAAAGAGGTATGAACTAGGAATATTTTTATGAGTTTCCACAAACTCTTATTATATACAACTTCAAAAAAATTCATACACCAAACCCAACAAGAACTAAGAGTAGATTAACTGGTGCAAAATGTGTCTTTAAATGAGAAAATCATTACAATATGCTCACTTATTTCACAGCTACACAAACTCCCATACTATTAAACAAAACAAGCTGGAAACAGTAATGCTTTCCAAAGAAATGCAAGTGCCAATTCATTTAAGCCCATTTTCAAGTGTTTTCAGTGCTGTAACTGCTGAGGAGAGCCAGGTCCCCTTATTTATGCATAAAACAGGACAGTGGCAAAGGTAATCTGTAACGCTTTATGAGATTTTCTGGATAGCTCCAAGCACTTAAACACAGCAGTATTTTGAACTTACCAGCTAATGATAATGCTAAATCTTGTCACTTTGGACACGGTCCAGATGCAGAAGTCTTGCCCTTTTGCCTGTTTGATGCAAGAAACCATTTGCTGCCACTGTTCTCTAGTTACTAAGGAGGTTGCCATAGTCATCACTAACAGGAACTGACGTGTTGATCTTAATGGTTAAAAACAAGTGGAACACAACTACAGAGGTGACCATTCGTCTACCACTTATCTACACAATTTTGAACTCCCCCCCACAATTCTATTGATTCAGATATTCCATTAAAGTCTGCCAGGGGCAGAGAATGGATTATGAGAGGGTATAGTGTCCTCTAGCATTTTTTTGCATGGCCAAAATAACATTATATGAAACTCTGTGATTCAGTTAAGAAAAAAAAAAAAAGGATGTTACAAATACATTGGTTTATAATGTGGACAGAAGGATTGAAGCTGAGACAAACTGGGGTCAAATCACTTTACCAACTTTCCCTTTTCATAATAACAGGGGGAAAAAACAGGAATTCTCCTGTTTTTCTTCAAAGCAAATATCAAAAAATGCCAGAATATCATGCAGGAATTCTCCTGTTAATCTCTGCTGTGATCTCTAATCCCCCTTTCCTCCTTAATAAATGCTAGTGCATGAGGGGATTAATTGCATGTTGTAGGCATTTTTCAATTCACTTCTATAAAAGCAACAGAACAGAACAGGGGAGGTGACTGGCTGCATTTAGGGACAAGGATAAAGCAGCAGAAGCCTGTCACCATTTTCTCTACATTCTGCTGCACCCAGACATTAACCACTCTCATGCTGTCAGCTGCATTTTTGTTTAATATCAATAAAACATAGCCCTTACATATAGCAAATGTCCAGAACGCTTTGCAAGTTATGAGCTAAACTCGTAACCATTTTCACACAAATCTGCTCTAGATAACTTGGCTGAAACTGTCAGAAGATAGCACAAAGAAACAGATTAGAGAGAAAAAAGACCACCCCAGACCTCAACCATTATCAGTGAAAGTGCTGAAGAACTTCTGTTGCAGGATATAATTTTCAAGTCCTGCTCCTGCCAACCCTCTTCACACTGTGTACTGTGTGACCAGTTCTAGTCACTTGTAAGGGCACTCAAGAGCTGAAGAAGAATCCAGTTTTCAATAGAAATTAGGACAAGCCAAGTTTTTAATGAATAAAAGTATTGGTGAATAAGAAAAGGATAGAATTACACTTGCAAGACATTATGCTCTTTCTAAGCTTGTAACCATGCTTTGGAGAACTGCTCTCCTCCTCTCCCTCAAACCAATTTATCCTTTCTGTTTGCTTCTAACATTCCTAAGGAGTTTTAAAGTCCTCCTTGTTTTGTAGGAAAAACATTGGCAATTAGAACAAAAATCTTTAAGAAACCGCATGTAGGAGTAAACCAATAACATCACTGAAAACAAAAGGAGCTCAGTCTCACCAGTGGAAAAAGTGTATTTTATTTTAAATCATGCAGGGTGTGATGGTATATAGTTACTTTCCTTGTACAGGTATGCATTTTTGGTTTGGTAACAATTTTAGACATGTTTTCCAATTTCCATGAATTAACTTAAGCCACTCAGATGCAATTTCCCCAGTTGTCTTTTTTATAGCTAACTGTAGTTACTATCTGTGAAATTAAAACTCTTTTCTTTGGGTTAAATACTGATGTGTGATGTGATCTGCTCCTAAAATGTGCCAAGAACATGCATACCATTAATAATACAGTGGTTATTAGGTTCCTGGACAGGAAAACTTTTGCTTTGTTTGGAAGAGTTTAGATAGTCTTCAAAAACTGGTTTTGTTTGTTAGTTGCTTTGGGTGCTTGGCTTGGTTCCATGATCCTTTTTTCTGGCACTGCAGATTCACTGTACAGAATAGACTGTAGGTGGCTAATGTATTTTATCGCAGCACGGAGTGTCTCTACTTTACTGAGCCGTTTCTCTAAGTATTCCTCAGGTAGGTGATGCCTCAGTTTGGCATATCCTTCATTGACACATTTAACTCTCTGTCTTTCCCTTTCATTCCTCTTTCTGATGAAAGCTGGCCCRTAGGAGTACTCACTTCTGCTGTAATTGGAACAGGGCAGTTGATAGGGAAGGGTGCAGGACTCGCTGTAGAAGCTTTCCGTGATGAGATGCTCCGACATGAAAGGAAGGAATGACAAATCTTCAGAGCAAGTGACCTGGTTTGCTGTTTCTGGGTACACATGAAATGTAACCAGGGGGTCTGCACAGAAAGGCCTCGTCAGCTGTATGCGCTGAGTGTCACTACAGATGGACAACTTGTCCATGAAGTTACAGTAGCTTTTGCCATCCATCAGGTTCTGCATTTAACCTGAAGATGTATAATTACATAAGTTTAACAACTCATATTGAACAGTAAAGAAAACAAAACGAGACAAAAAAAAAACCCCACTCAGTTGGTCTTAGCAACACTTGGCATTACTGGCATTTTCCAGGACAGACTTTTAATGCATTTGCAACATTTTGGAATGATCTTGGAAGATCATTACATAGAGCAGACTGTTCCATTTGAACATACAGGAGGGTGCAAAACAGCAACACACATAAAAATTCACTACAGATTTTAAGAAAATAAAGCCATGAAAGTCTCTTAAAGGACACGGCAAAGTCTCCCTTGACTTCAGATTTAGAAAGGAAGAGGAACTTCCTTTATACCTCCCACACAGATCTTGCTTGCTCAGATTCCACTAAAACTTGCACCCAGAACTTACACCCCAGAAAAAAGAGCCAACATCTGAGATGTTCTCTCTACCTTCTCTTCCCTCCAAAAAAATCAAATCAACAATTCAAGTAAGAGACTCCCTACCCTTACCAAAAACCTTTTACAGCACACTACTTTTTCCTCTCTAATCATTTGATGTAGACGAAAAGCTTGTGCAGGGAAGGGATCTCAATTTTATACCTGTCAGGTACTGCATCCATTCTACATAAAAAGTTTTACAAAAAGGCTAAAGGATGAATCCTTGCTAAACCTGGTATCTCCTTGGGTCCCCATATTCCTGCACTTACCTATATATTAAACACAGATATAAAATACTAAATATGATACTATTGATAAGTGATTACAAAAGGATCAATTTATTAGCTGATATTAAATGCAAAAAAAAAAAAAAACAAACAACCCAAAACATCACATCCTGATCACATTCCTCCAGGTATAAACTATTTTACTAAGGAGAAGGGATTCTACACAGTGCTTAGAGCATTGCTAGAAACCTGTAATTCAGACYGGCCCACTAAAAACACATACCCTCTCTTCAGAGCAGCATAGCAGGCATTAACTACTTAAATTACATGTATTTATTAGAAAGATAACTTCTCAGTGTCTTATATGAAGCTATATTATAGTGCCTTCCCAATAACATTATGTAACAGCTAAATCTCAGCATACCGTAATGATGGTTTTGTTACCTAACAGCTACTTAAAAATACATGTAAAATAGCTAATGTTAACTTAAAAAAACCTAGTGTGATTCATCCTCCCTGATGGGGAGCAATACCTGCCTACACAGAATCCAGCTAGACATGTTCTTGCTTACCATTCACTTTCTCATCCACACATTGCTCTCTGTAAAACACCTAGGTTTTACTACACCCCCTGTAATGGAAAAGACACCTGAACATTAAGTAGATTACTAGAAAGACATGGATTCCACTACTTACAAGAACCTGAACAAAGCTTCAAATGTTCAGACCAGAGCTCCACAACATAAACGGGATTCCCTTAATCCTTCACAATGACATGGAGAGATTTAACAAGCCTTCTGATAATTTCATACCTGTCACTTTTAATAGGGAAAGAATTGTCACTCAGTACGGGCCTATCCTCATACCATATTCCATCAAAATACATCTGTATTCAGTGTCATCCATTTTTCTAATGCAATGGATCTCAATACAGAAATCCTGTGAGTTGAGTATTCATTTATAGCATGTGGTTATACAAGAGTCACATACATCTTAAAAACAGATGCTTCTGTAGGCAGGCCAGTAGCATGAACACACATTCATTATAAATTACTATGCATGCAGAAAGATCAGAGGTGAACACATATACTCATTATAAAAGGAAAATAGTAGACAGTCATCTTTCCCTTCACTAACATTATATGTTGGGTTATTCTCTTTTTATTTTCTACTGTAACATGATGTAAAGACATTATCACAGAATAAAGTCTGTTATTTAGCAAAAAAGTCTTTATAGCAAAAGTGGTTTTATATAGCAAAAAAACCAACCCCCCCTCAGAAAGCGATATTTGCAGCATTGGTTGCTTAGCACTGACACTTCTGCGGCACAACAGCATTCCACAAAATCTGCCACCTTACTGTCTGCACAAAGTGCAAAATTCAAGTGCTAGAATTGTCTTCCTATTAGACTACAGACTCACCAATCTTCAGATGAAAGTAAAATCCAAGGAAACAAGACGTGCTATTTTAAGACTGATGAATAATATCTGAATGATATTAAAGAAAATAAGTTAATATTTTCCATTTTTCATACATCATATTTAATCAAATAATAGGTCATACTAAACATAAGTCATTAAAAAGCTACAGAAGTACTGATACTGAATAGCTGATAGAAGTGATTTACAGAAACACTGATATTCAGTGAAGACCTATTGCTAGATACAGCAATATGCAAGTCTCTTACCTGAATTATGTAGCTTGTTCTGCTGAGTCAATGATTACTGTAATTTATAGTCAATTGACAACATGCAAAGTAGCTTATGGTTAGATCTGCTCATTTCTGGTTTGGCTTTTCCACCCACACCACACCTATAATGGCAACAAATCCTGGCAGTGAGGACTAGAAATTTTAAAACTCCATTGAACACAACTGGATTTCCTCAGAAAGTAATCAGGAATGTATTTTGTTTACTTCCTGTTAGCATTCTTTTGCAGTTTGCTAAAGTGGTATTGACATTTATTGGAATTTTGTAATTTAATGTCTAAATATAACAATCAGCTAGAATTTAGTGAAGAATTTACCATTACAGTGAACACACAAATCAACATTTGAGTAAGAGTATGGATTAAATCGATATTGGATTTTATGACCGTGTCACAAGATCTACTTCAACTACTTTGAAGTTCTGTGTTCCTATCCCAAACCTTAATATTGAGTCCAAGCCTTAACCTTTACTCCTTCTTTTTCATGCCATTTGGGGAGAAGAAACTGCTCAGATACCTTCTTCAGGTTTCGAAGGGAAGAAGTGCATTCCTGACAGTTTCAGAGCAGTGTGCTGCACTGCCCTTTGTGACCAGCCTCTAGGCTTAAGCCAGGAAATGGAAAGACTCAGCTGATTTGCAGCAGCTTTTGCAGCTTTGTCTACAGCTTTTTCAAGCTGGTATTACTGCATATTAACAATGATAAACGAGCTACTGATACCTGTACCAAATAAATGAGTTTGATACTAGTACCAATATCACATTTTAGCTGGAACATCAGTGCATAAACAAACACATTTTCATAGCCTCCACTTTAAATGCAGAAAGTCAGATTGATTTAGAAGGAATTTGGGATGGATTTATCTCCAAAATAGGGGTGGGGACACATGCAGTCAGCTTAATATCCTCAAATTTAATCTTCACTATGCCCACTTTAATTTTGGGGAATTTCCCTTAATCTTAAGGGGTATAAAACTTTCTAATAGGCCTCTAAAGAAAGTTTTTACAGAGGTCTACAAGGAAAAAATTGAGAACACGGAGCAAACGGTAGCAAGACAAGTGTTTTAAAACTTTGCTTAAACTTAGAATCAAAGTAGGGGGCAATGAATCTATATAGTAGCTCTATATATATTCATCACCATATATTTGATCCAGGGAATAGGACACCTAACCTAAAAAAAAGTTGAACACCTACTAGAACTGGTAGACAGGCATGCATACAACAAAGAATTTGTATTATTTTTCTTTAGGGGATCCTAGGTGCATCACTGTCATAATTGATTCTTGACTCATCAGGTTGGATGTTGAGTACAGTAATTGAACCCAAGCATGGATTTCTTGTCCTGTCAATCAACTTTTTATTGGTTTTTATTTAAAGAAAGAATCCTGCGCCCCCACCAATTAAAGACATCCATTAAAATTCTGTTCAAATTAATTCAGTTTTTAGTTTTAGTTACTGCAAATGTTGTTATGGGGCAGCTATGTTTCCATCCCTGGTGTGAAAGAATTACCTGCACAGGTACAATCAGTTTATTTTCCACACCCATCCAGTCCCCCAGGCTGTTGATTAAGAAAGTCAAAACTGCACTTGGCATTCCCAACCAAGAGCACTGTACTATATACCATTTCCTTTGACACTGGAATTTAAAACTGTTGTAAGACAATTAGCCACAACTACATATGCACAGCTAAATTTAAGTCAGGGATCACAAAACGCTTTTTTCAATCAGCCATTTGGTGAGCCATTCTTTCCCTTACTCAAGCACTGAACAACACTACATATTTCTACTCTGAAGCATTTTCAGAGAAATGCTTTTATATATGGAATTTACATGCAGGGTACTGAGGGAGAGAAATGATGACAAAGATATTGCAAATCCTTTTTCTGAAAATCAGTTTTATCTTTAATTGTTACATTCCAAAGGGGATATATGAAAGCCAGTTATCTAGCAACTGTATACCTCAGAGATGAGTACGGAATCACAGATTAAAAAAAAATACACCTAATTCTCAGGATGACAAATGCTAGAGAAAGTATGTGCCTTATACCACCAGTGCACACAGATGCAGAAAGATTTTTTTTTATAATAAATATTTCATCATATACTAACTCCTGAGACTTTACCCATGAAAAGAAAGGGAGCAGATTTTAAGAGTTATCACACATACAATATATTAAGCTATCAGAGCAAAACAGAACAAAATGCCAACACTGTCTTAATATGCACTGCATTGGAGTTTATCTACATCACAGTACTTTAAGTATGCAGCTCAAAGAGTCAGTGTCCATTTAAGTTTTGCCTCAAATCCACAAACATCACTTGATGTATAGCATCTTCAAAGTAAGAGTGCAAGAAATCAAATGATGAACACAGTCAATCAGGATTTCATTCTCCGATATGAAAATTGCACTGCAAGATTTAGATTTCCAGTACCTAGCATTAATCAGCAGAAAATCCAAGTATATTTACAAAAGGTCTTTACATAAAGTGATTAGTGAGTTTTAAGTAATTACTGTGTTCCCAGGTACTTTTTGACCACATAAGTAGTAGAGAGAAAGATATAGTTAAAAATCACCATAAAGTCACAACTCTAAATAAGGTACTGCAGTGACAACCCAAGATACCTCAGGGTTCTCTGTATTTTTTTTTTTTCCTTTTTTTAAAGTTTTGTTAGTAAAAATCATCTGAAAATGTAAAGATTTTTAGCTTTTGGTTAACTAAATTTATTTTAATAGTTTCCACTCCAGTACATTCTTTCTAAGTTCAAATACTTTTTTCTATCAGTAATGAACCATTAGAGAGAACCCTTTTGAAGTGGCAGGATCAGGAAGACATCAGCCAGCTCTTTCAATTAGTCCTTCCTTGGAGTTATTACTGAGGCAGGCAATTAACTCAGCACAACATGACGGTCAAAGACAGATTTGCGTTGCTCTTGGACCTGTAACTTCCATCGCTGTTGGGCATACTCCACTTTATTCAAGACGTTGGCACGACTCCGAGAACGAGCCAGCACATCGTGAGCATTTGCAAAAGGCTGGTGATCCTGAAATGGCAAAAATTAGTAGTTAGTGCTCAACAATTGCACTCAGAAAGTACATTAAAGTAATTTTTTAGGCAAAACACAAGCTATTTAACCAGCTAGTCAGCCAATATGACAACACAGGTGTTTGACAGTTAGTACTGTACTTCAATTTTTCATTCAAAGTAACTTCCACAGGTTTGCCAAGTAGACCAAACTTCACTAGACAGTCAAACAATTATTTGCTGCCTACAGTTGCTGCCTAGAGATGCCTAGAGCCTTGCATCCACTAGTAGCTGTTGGGGTAGAAGCCTAGAACAGACCCAGACACTGGGACCCTCCCATCATCATCATGAATGCACTTCACTTTAAAACTGAATTAAAGAGTTGGTGCTCTGCCAGCTCTCAGTCTTTTACTGTAAGGCAGCTTGGGATGTTCACACAAAGATTCTATACAAAACCAACACACTCTGATGTTTACCAAACTAAACCCATTGTACTAAGCTGTCTAAAAGCAAAGTGTAAATACAGCTGTTTAAGTGACAAAGAGCTCAACAATAACCAAGTGCTTGTTTAATATTTACTCTGTCTGTTTCCTAACAATACCTGCAAAGCTGTGTTTTCTTCTAATAAATAAATCTAAGTCATAAACAGTGAAAGTTGGAATGGAATCTCTTATGCGTTTGTCAAACTGCTTTCAACAAAGTCATGTTTTTAAAGCTAATGTCAGAAAGCCTCAAGTATGCAACGTATAGTGCAAATGAAAAAAAAAACCAACAACATATATCCTGTATTAAGTAACTGTTTGTCCTTTATGTTATGTCTACACGTCATCTTCCTTTTTATTTCCCCAAATTTTTAAAAGTGTTTACATTAATGGATACTTTATTTGTGACATGCTGCTGTGTAGAGTAGTTCAATCATAATTCTCAGTAGCACACAGATTATCATTAACAACATCTATTGGAGTGATGCTGACAAGTCCCAAAGACAAACATGGGCCTCACTGGGCTAAGAAATGTGTTAATATAGAACAAGAGACAACCCCTGATCCAAAGAGTTATAATCTCACTATAAAAAGATTAGACAGCTGAATATATCTATAATGGGAAGTTAATAGGAGGCAAATCACTTCACAGTGAAACAAAATCATAATAGCAGCATGTTTCCACCAAGAAACACAGGGACAAAAAGAGAGCACAGGAGAAGTCAGATAGTACTGCCTAGCTGGACAAGCAATGGTCTCAGCTCAAAGGCTAACTACTGTCAGTCTCTGCGTGGACAACAAGGCAAAGAAAATTTAAAAGGAAGAAGGTCTATAGAAGGTCTACGAACATTCATCAGTTGCCACTGCCACCAGTGGGCAATGAGAGAAAGAACAAATATTGTTTTGAAGTGCAACAACAACAACAACAACAACTTATGAAGACTGGTATTTTCAGAGTCAGACAAGGATCAATACCTCAAAAACTTGCAAGAGGGAAGACAAGGAAGGGGATAAGCCATGAAAGACCTTTAATTATTTCACATTTACTGCCACAGAAGAAGGATGAGTGCGAAAGGAGTAGCATGAACTAAGTAAGGAGCTAATGTGCCTTCTGTTCAATGCACAGCTGTAGATATAAGCACTAGTGACTCTGCAAGCATGAGCTAGGACAGAGTAACAGACAAAGCAGAACATGAAATCAGATAAAGTGGATCCAGAATTTAGGATAAATTAATTCTGTACTTAACTAAAGCTCTCCCACAGGATTTATTTTACTTCTTCCACCTACACCCAGAAAATTCCACTCCAGATTTGGAGGTATAATTATTATCTATCCAAGTGAGGTACGGCTTACAGCACAAGTTCATTTGATTCAATCAGGAATTTGCTCAATTTGCTATGAGGATGCAGACAGAAAAATGGTCACTTCAGTCCCTCCTTTCCAAAAAAACAACATCCTCCTAGAAGTGTCTGTGAAATATCTTAGGACATTCATACAAAGACATATGGAATACGTCTCCATATAAGACACAAGCAAGCACAGAAAGAGTGGGTCACAAGAAAAATAGGATACCCGTCTGAATATCCTTTTTCCAAACATTAGCTCAAACTTGGGTGACAATCACAGATTTCTGCTGTGAAATCAAGGTACAAAAAGAAGGCACAGCTGATAAAAGCTATCATCTAGAAAGAATGCTTCATTTAAATTTTTATTTTTATTTATTTATTTTTAAACTCGAGATGGCTGTTGCAGCCACTGCTGATGAAGAGATGTAGAACTAAAGAATATACTTTTCCTCAGTTTACTAACAATGACAGTTCACTTCAAAAACATGATAAAACTGAGCATGATCCACTTAAAACACAATACAGGCATAACATTTACCAAATTTGATACCTTCAAATCTAGGAAGTCCCTGAAACAACAGGCAGAACTACTGGGTATTTATAAGCATTTAAATAGATTTTCTAAGTGTTGTAATCATAATATTGTTTCACCATGACCAAAGTAACTTATCTCCTACTAACATTCTATTTATTTGAAGGAAAAATAGAAATATTCTTAAGGATTCTATTGTAAGAGACTAATAAATACTTTAGGTCTTTTTAACTATGTCTCATTTATCTCAACAGTGCTTATTGTATTCTAAAGTGCTCGCACCTGCTGAAATGCTTAGGTTAAAACAAATGGAAATCTTGTTTCATAGACTGGGTCTGGTTTTAGAAATTCTTGCTAAGGTTACAGCACACTTGAAAGGTACTTTACTAGTAAAAACAGCACTCAATGTAGAAACTACGTTGGTGTTATTATCAGACTTCAAAAACTCCTTTATCATTTTATGCTTTTCAACACTGACACTTTGCTACCAATCTGGCTGCCAGTTTAGAATACTTTCCCCACATTACTTCACGATGATACTTGTCCAAGGCTTACAGATTCATAAGCTTTACAAAATTCCTTAGAGTTACAGAGCCGTACTCCATATTTTTATACTATTCCAAGCCCCTCTTCAATACAAAAAAAAAAAAAAAAAAAATCACATAATCACTGAATAGTTGGGGTGGCAAGGGATGTCTGGAGACCACCTGGTCCAACCCCCCTGCTCAAGCAGAGTCAGCTCAAGCAGGTTGTCCAGGACCGTGTCCAGTTGGGTTTTAAGTATCTCCAAGGATGAAGACTCAACAACCTCCCTGGGCAACCTGTGCCAGCATTCAGACACCCTCACAACGAAGAAGTGTTTTCTTGTGCTTGGATGGAATTTCCTGTGTTTCAGTTTGTGCCCATTGCCTCTCATCCTGTCACTGGGCACCACTGAGTGGAGTCTGGCTCCATCTCCTTTACACCCTCCCATCAAGTATTTATACACATTGATAAGACCCTCTGAGACTTTTTCTCCAGACTAAACAGCACTGGACTCCCTCCAGTACGTCTCCATCTTTCTTGCACTGGGGAGCCCAGACCTGGACCCAGCATCCCAGATGTGACCTCACCGGGGCTGAGTAGAGGGGAAGGATCACTTCCCTCGACCTGCTGGCAATGCTCTTTCTCATGCAGCCTAGGATACCGTTGGCCTTCTTTTTTGCAAGGGCACATTGCTGGCTCATGGTCAACTTGGTGTTCACCAGGACCCCCAGGTCCTTCTCTACAGAGCTGCTCTCCAGCTGGTGGGCTCCCAGCCTGTACTGGTACATGGGTGCAAGATGACCTACTCCCATCAGCCAGTCTTTCCTATCAACGCTGACCAGGCATTGAAGTCTTTCACTGTTTCCAATACCAGGTTTCATAAAGTCTTAAATGCCTTTCCTGCAATGGAACTGAAGACAATTTCATTTTGTCTTCATTAGAAGTTAAAAACATTGTGCCAGAGATGGGGAAGGCCAGCAAGAGAGAGGAAAGCCTGCTGTCATTTGTCATCAATGGACTGCTCCCCTTTTCCTCCTGCAAAAGGCTGCTCTGGTCTGTGGGAATATACTATCACATTTTTGCTTCTAGCTGTAATACTAATAGTGCTTCATGCTGAAATAATTTATATTACCTCATTACAATAATTCCTTCTTGAATTTTTAGCACCAACAAACTCAGGCTGGAGTACAAAATAGGCAGTAACCCCTCAGTATATACTTTCTCTTTGTAGAGAGAAATCCAAGCAGCAGGTAATTCACATAAAATGCAATCACTAACAAGACCATGTTAATCTTTAGCCCTTTAGAAGATGTGCCTCCTATATAAGCTTACCTCCTTTACTACTCTATTTCTGCTCTGAGAAATAATCTCCATGTCTAGAGCTAGGGTAACAGAAGCACTCCTCACCTTACTACTTTCTACTCCAGTGAAAAAAAATGAAATAGTGGCTTCAGAGAAGTGATCATACAGCCTCATGACTCCTGTTAAGACCATCCTCTCCCTTCAGGAAAAGAAGTTAAGTGCCTGGCAAAAAGCTATTCACCCCAAGAATTTATTTAACAAATAACCATCCCAATCTTTATGTCATCCCAAGTACACATTCTTTCAGGTGAACTCACCCCAATATCTTCATCACTCTGTATAAGCTGTGAATGTCCAAAGAGACGTCTCTTCAGTATAGGCTCCACCAATGTAAGGTAAAACATGTACAGAAGAAGTAAGCCCAGAATGGACAGATATATGATGATTGTAACCTGTACAATACAAAACATATGCACAGTTTATGCCAGTGTTAGGACATTACCTTCACAGTCTCTCAGCAGGCAGCAAGGACTAAAAGAAAGGCATGTGCGAAGCTTGTGATAAGCCTGTTTATCTTTGGAAGTGTCACTAGACAATTTAAAAACCCACAGAGTAAAGCCACCAAACTATGAACACAATATCACAAGGGTTTGAAGGCAGACAAATACAGTTTGAAACAAAGTTCCTCTTAGCTAGGCTTTGCTAAAGTTTTCTGCTATCCCTTTTAATACAATTCGGTGGTATAAATCTCACCCCAACCAAGACCACTGTACAATTTGGGCATTAAACTGAAGTGACAAAATTTAGGGGTTCCTTCATGCTCTCCATTCTCTAGCATGGATCTGCACTCAAACACCCACAGAGATCACCAAGAAAAACATGAAGGAGAAAAGAAATACTAAACCTCTAAAAGGCAAAAAAGGAAATGCAGTCCAAGCTATAAAAGAAGAAAAGATGTACTGCATAATCTATTCATCCCAGCCTAGGAGACAATGTCTCTGAAGGGATAAGAATACTGAAGAACATGGAGTTAATCTACCATAGCAAACATGGCTGATTTTGCTCATCTTAGCTTCCCAGCATACAAAGGAAATTTCTACTAAGCAAGACAGCTGAATAATAAGAGACCCTATAAAATAACAAGTCCAAAGTCTGATTTAAAAAAAAAAAAAAGTAGAACACTCAGAATTTCAGCAGGGTATGAAGCTTCAACTCAAGATTTGAGATATTCAGTAAAAGTTCTTAAGCCTGCTCCTTCAGCTTTACCTTGATGCTATCGTTACTATTCAAGCTAATTTGTTAACAACTGTATTGGGGGGCAACCCTTAAAACTTATGCTGCTTTAGGAGAGTTTTTCTTCTAAAAAGAATAGTCCTCTGAAATATGATAGACCTATTTACTAATTGGTTGAAATATTTAATATACACCAACAGAATTATATTGTTTACCTTAATTGTGACAGAGCTCCTCTCTTCATATTTGCATTCACAACGTAAACAGTATGCTTCTACATCAGGTCCAGGGACAGGCATAGGCTCAACCACATGAAGACAGTCACTGGAAAAAAAAACCCAAAACGCTCAGTCAGTTCTGGGCTGGTTTTATCCTACCTATTCCACTATGCAGGCAGATCTCACAGCTTCAGATGCATGYGGCCTCCAGTTGCATGAGTTGAGAAGTCACCTTTTGTTAAGTTAAATTGCTCTTAATTATAGGTTTCCGAGATTTAATGCATTATTGCACCCCAATTATTTTACTTAAGGAAGAGGCTATTGACAAGCTACTAAACAAGTTTTGTAAGAACTTTAACTAAATACAGATGTTTATATTTTCACTGAAAAAATACAAGACGTTACAGCTGTTAGCATAACAAGTTCAAGGATTTGAGCTTGCTTATCATTAAGAACAGAGCAGAATCCCAGAAGGAATGCATCATTTGACACTGATATCAGATGAAAGTAAATTCCAGCTATAACCCACTTCTTTCTTCATCATACTTTAAGAACTTTATTCTATCCTTCCAGTGTCTGAAGGAAGATTAACCTCTTTTTGGTGTTCATGAACAGAAGTCTTGTTTTTACTGTCATGAGTTACAGGCACTAAACAAAAAAATGAAGTCATACRGGTTGTTTTTTTAAGCAACATAATAGTGTATAAGCAGCATTCAGTTTTCAGCATTGGACCAGGATGCAAAAGCATAATTTGATTTAAAAGATTACAAAATATAAGTCAGTTCCCATGCCAAAAAGTGTGACTGACAATCTTGTGGACATTTCTATACTACAGCACTAAATCCAGCCATCACAAGACTATTTCTGCCAGTAACTTATGTAATTCCAATTCTTTTGCTGACTCAGATTGGTTGTTTAGAGTTCACATCCCAAGCTCCTTTCCAGCACATAGCCCTTACAGAAGAAAACAGCTTTCGCCTCTCTCTTGGTTAACTCAGTGTTGGTACAGTCAGAAGCAGGCAATAAAGTGCCCGATGTGACAGCAGTAGCTTATGATTCTGCATTGTACTATGCTACATTAAGACACTGCAGAGCCATGAGGCCAGGCATCAACTCATCTCTTCCATTTTGTTTGCATTTCTTTTTCAAAACTAAAACTATTAAACACCTAATCCATTCTCTCAAGAGGAACAAAAGGTTTATTTTTTCTACTTATTTGTAATAGCAATTATGGTTTCCATGCCGGAGCGCAGCATTCAAACTATAAAAAAAATCAAAGATAAGTTCAAGTTATAATCTAAGCAATTTCATAATTGCTGCATAATTCATAATGCTGCAAGCTTACATCAGTATGCTGCTTAAGAACAGTGGAAAAGCTGTTACTGTAAATTATCAAATATTAAGATCAGCATTCTTTTCTCTAGTTCAGTGTTTCAAGTTGCTAGGAAGCGTAAAAGATATTAAAATCTCAGATTTTTGATAATATATCTCCTTGGACTGTAATTCTATGGTAACTTTAAAAGAAAATGTGGAAAAGAATGATCCTTTCCTGAAGGATATTCCCACTCCATTGCCTCTGCATTCCCACCCTTTCACTTGTGCCTACAATAACACCACTGAGGAAGTGTTTCTTCCCATGCAAGCGAGGCTAGTCAGAAGTGCAGCTTCTGCACAGACAGATTTTCAGCTTTTTCAGCTAGAAGACAGGGCGTCCTCCCTCCCCTCCAAATCCACCACCATCATGGCAGTCAGTCTCTGAACATGAAACACCAATAGATTTCTTTCAAAGTGGGTTATTTAAATGAATACACTGTTGCTAGGTGCTTAAACTTAGACATCGCTATGCTTGCCTAGTGCGTTATTCATCAGGACTGGATTGCCTGCGACAGTTCTTAGCCTGAATCTAGAACAGTGAATGCTTTTAATGGGACCACAGCACCATCAGCTCATACTGATATTAACATAACGCACTGTCCGCCAATCTCTGAAGCCTGAAGAACTGAGCACTTCAAGTGAAAGAACTGAAACACCTAAATAAAAATGTCATCATGCATGATACAGGTTCAGTATTAAAACTTAATTTTTAATTTTATGTCAGGATAAGCCAACAGCCAAGTCATCGTTATACTGTGCATAATTCATAAAGACACTAAAAATCGATCTGGCTTTTGTCTCACATGAATGACTTATCTGAATACCAAAAGGATGATGTTTATCACCCTGTTCTATTCAATAATGAGTCACTTAAACAGATGCAGAAGTCAAAGTACAGCACTAAATTTCCTTATTTTAGTGCTCATGAAACAGCAATCAAGCCTTTTAAAAGTAGCAAGAAGACATCTCAAACTGAAGATCAAAGCCATAAAGCATTCCCAGATGGTCACCTAAGACATGATCTCAACAAATTGGCATTTAAGATAAGAAAACAAATTTTGAAGATTCTGTATGCATTAGTATCTTTCACCATAAAATTAGTCAAGCCTTCAAAGCTAGCTTTCCCTTCAGTCAGTTCCAATACTGAATTAAATGGAAGTAGGATCTTTCCTGCCAGTAAATCACATATTAAGCAACACTCACCGAAAAATCCATTTTCATTTGCAGAGGAGTAATGAGTGACAAAACGAGTAATACTGCTACTCTGAAATGCCTGTTGCAGCTGGAATTCTCTCAGTATGTTTCCTCACTGTCATAGTAGGACTAATGTTAAGTTAATCATGTGGGACAAAAGTAATAATTTTTATTAGACAGTGCATTTTATGCTCATTAGGTTAGACTGCGATTTACAATATTGTTTCTCATAGTTCTGTAAGTAATTTAATAAATTAAGACACAGCTCTACACATATCTGTAGCATTAAATTTATTCCAATAATTACTTCAGTGGGACTACTCAGGGGCATGAAGCTTTTTCAGAATCAAGTTGCTATCCTGTTGCTGCTCATCAGACAGCGATACTTGAGGTGAAGTTACACAAGAGAGCTAGGCCAATGTAGTAAAGCATTGCCACGTCCCTTTCTCCCCCAGCCCCCCATCCCCGGCCAGGCACGCCAGTCCTCAGCTCTGAGAGGAGCCTGACAAATGCCGCAGCTGGCAGAAACTGAACAGCAGAGTGCATGGCTGTGGCACAGAGAAGCAAGGCTTCTCTCTGTCTGGAACAACGTGCTGTGAGACAGCTCAAGCTGGCTCATGTATCTGCACTCTCCGGCTGTGGAAATAGCACAGAAATAGAACATAACAGAAATCTCCAGAAATAATCTCTAAATGACAAGGCAAGTTTTAAGAGTAGAGAAAGAGCGGACAATTCTCCTGAGTCCTAGGTCCAAGACCATGCTTCCTTGCCATTCTACAGACAATTTCAAATCACTGAACTCAAATTACAACAACCCCTTCTCCTCTACTATTTTCGAGTCTAAATAAATAACAAAATATGCAAGCAAACAAAACCAGATGACAGAGCAAGCATTACAGGTTTTGGGCCTTGCCCCTGGCTGGAGACAAACTCTGGAATATTTTTAAAAGTAAAGTACCAATAAGTTATGCAAAAGATATAATTTCTTGGCCTCATTACAGAAAACTTGCATATAATCACAGTGGAATATGACTTTAACCAGTAGAACTCATTATAATTTTTGATGCCCCACAAACTCACCAGTCTTTCTGTGAAACATTTTTGTTGTAAATATGGCCAGAATGGTCTTTGTAAGGAGGACAGATGCATTTACATCGGACATCCTCAGAATTCTGAAAAATAAGCAACACACTTAAAACGAATTATCACCAGTGACCAAAGCAGGGTACAGAAAGCACTATGTTGATGCAACACATTAAATATTTAACACAAACTACTTGCAAGCATCTCTGAATAGTCTTACCTATAATTTCCTTCATATTTAAGAACAATCCTTCAAAAATATTGAGAAAAAGTAGTAAGCAGAGCAATTTCTCAAGTAACACTATTCTTTTAGGTAGTAAATACATTCTTCCAAAGAAAAATCTGGAGTTGAAGTTCACTTTTCTTTTTAACAATTTTAGGAGTTACTTATGTTGGTATAGTCAGCTATTTAATTTATGTATAATATAGACACAGTGACTAGCTTAAAATGAATGAAAGAATATTAACCCCAAATGGAGGTTGGCAAAGAAGCCTTTGTGGATAATTCTGTACTCATCTACCATTGTTCCTGAACAAAAAAAACAACTTTGTAAGGAAAACTATTAGGTGGACCATAATAACCTATGGCCTTCTTATCTTAAACAGCAGCAGGATACTGTGTGGTAGACAGAGAATTACGAACTAGAATACCAAAAAAAAAGGAGAAGGAAATGTGAAAAATGATGCAAACTTGGAAAAGCAAGTTTAGGGAAACAATTCTAAGACTTGCATAAGCAATGAGAGGCACTGCAAAAAGAAGTGAGGAAAATTAACATCCCACAATTATGTGAAGTGAGAAAGAATTAGCATCCAAAGTTCACATTTAGACCACTACTGGAAAAAAAGGAATTCCAGAAAGAGAATACTTTGTGTATATTCAAATAAGATAATTCCTTCCTTTCCCAAATTGCACAGGAGCAGAAAACCCTGGAAAGAGAATAGAGATGGTCAGCAAGGAGTTATAGATGACAGCATTCTCAAACCCAAATCAGAGTAATATATTTGAGGAAATAACAAGAAGACACAAAAAAAGTAAACCTGGCTTATCTGAAATTCAAGGCAACTTTTGACAGCATTATAAGAGCTTGTCTTAAGAAGTATTGATAAATAAACCTCTATACTGAACAATCAGGTCAGAGCAATGCTAAACGGGTGTAGGTCAGCTGGAAAACCTTGATTGCACTATATATCAAGGCACTTCTGGTCTTGCCATAGGAAAGTCAAATGGTTAATTAGCATTAAAAAGAAGGACAAACTAGATATAAAGGTGCTTCAGCAAATCAGAAGACTGGCTATTAGGAGATACTATGTTCTCACAGTTAGTCACAGAGACAATAAGATTATAGCCCAAAATATTAACCTACAAGGATCAACAACAGAAAATTTAAATACACTCTACTCGGGTAAGACAGCAGAAGCTGGAAGAGCCACCATGRAATAAAAGGGAAGATGAAAGCACTCAGACACGTAATGCTGAGTGGAAATAGAACACCAAGCTGAAAATAAAATAAGACATCTGGCAGATCCCAATTTCTTCTTATATAGTGAGCCAAAGATGATGAGTTTTATCTCAAACAAGACCTTTTCAATTAATATGCAACAACGACTTGTAGTTTCATGTGACAGCATCTCAAAGCACTATGTCAAAACTAAATAAAATGCTAAAAACTTAAGCTTTGTACAGAAACAAGCACTAATGAAAACAGATAAAATTCAATTAGTTCTAATTCTTGCTATGTTCTGCTCAATGACAAATGTCACATACCTAGCTTTCAATACCTAGCTACTGCAATCACTAGGTTTTCATAAAACTCATATGAAGATATCAACAAAAAGCAATCTGACATCCAGCTGAAAATCAGCAATCAAGACTTCCACATAAAGTAAACTGAAGTTACCTCCTAAATCTGATCTTGCGTGGACATAAACCTCATGTTCTAAAAGATTCAGTCAAAACCCTCTGCGCCATGGCACCTAGGAAAGGCAAGTCAGTAAGTAATGGGACTAGATGCCCGAACTCCTGAACCTTCACGAGTCAAGAAATGGTTAATGGAAACCTAGCCCTCGCCTGGCAAAAGGCTACTCTTTGWTATTCAAAAGGAACTCTCCTGTCATCCGTGTTTTTCTAGTTTAACAAATAGCAATGATTAAAATACGTGATAAGGAATTGAGGTACTTGTGGGATAGTGGAAGAAAAAAACCAAAAATCCCCTAAGTGTTCACGGCTAAGGTCTTCCACCAGCAGGTTAGTAAAGTTAGTAAGTTCAAAGACCTCGAGGAACCGGGGCCAAAGACTCGAGCAAGAAACCCAGCAGCCGAGGTACCAGCAGGGACATCAGAAAGGGGAGCAGAGCCGAGGCCCCAGGAAACAGCCCCGGGGGAGGCCAGCGTCCCGCCTCGGGGCCTTACAACCTCGCCGGCGGGCACCGCGGCGGGGGGGCACCCGAGGGACCGGCCGGGGGCGGCCGACCGGAAGGGGGGTGGCGGGAAGGCGACGGTTGGGG
>NW_020447275.1:852336-906660 GCF_003343035.1 Apteryx rowi | reverse complement strand
TCCTGCGTCCGCTCGTCGCCTTCCAGTCGCGGTCTGGGCGCTTGACGCCCGGCAGCGCCCGCCGCGTTCATGAAGCGCCGAAAAACGGTTCGGCGATCTTTATCCACTGCTCACACGAGGGACCGTCAGCCACGGTGGAAGTGCAAAGGAGAAAAAAGTTTGAGCTCTGGTCTGCCAAGCCAACTGCATCTAGGGCTGTTCAGTCTTTTGGAACATAAAGGCGATTTACCGCCGTTATTAAGTAGGAAGCAAGTGCTGACTGACTGCGTGGGATGCAGCGTCTTGCGTCTCCTGCCCCAAGGGGTCTAGAGCAGGTAGCGGCAAAGCTCTGAAGCCGATGTATTATTTATGTATTTCTAATTTGCTGGGTTACATCTCCACTTAGATTTTGACGGCATGACAAGATGCCATCAGCAAGTAAGGCTAAACCCCCCAACAGAACATATTCAGTGCTTTGCAGGGTAAGCGAAGAAACTGTTTTGCATAGGTCAACAAAAACAGTAATACTTTCCATAAGGCTTACTGCACTTTTTTGCAGAAGAAATTTCCCCGTTGTTCACGGAGCGATGGTGAGGGAACACAGATCACTCAGTGATTGAGAACATATGGAGAGCCACATATAACATACCACACATTAGTTATCCTACTTCACTTTCCCAAAACATGTTGAAATTATTGTATGCAGACCTGCCAATGCACAGCACCAAGAATAATATTTTCCTTGTGTAAACAGGCTCTGACAAATTGCCCCCAAAATTGCTCAATTGGCTAAGTTAAAGCTAAGCTTAAAAATAAAATTAATGATAATTATCTCTATAAAGCACATTATGGGTCGGTTAAAAAACACAGAAGTATTGAAATGTATTAAAAGTGTTACTAAGTAGCATTCTAAATGAGACTTTGAAGTTGCTTGTAATGAGTTTTTCAATAACTGAACATAGAAGGGCAGTATATATATTTTTAACATATGTTATAGAATGATAGATAGATGTATAGATAGATTTTCTCCAAGATAATGTCCCTGAAATATGGTGGTGTTCCCTGTTTTTCTTGTGCTTATTAATTATTTCCATCCAAGAACAGTGTTCACCTTCTTTCAGAGGGGCCATAAATGCTCCTGAGAAGCAGCATTTTCAGCTGCAGTCCTTTGGGACATGACAGATCAAGCAAGTTTGAACTTTGCTGTCCTTGGGTAGGAAAACCCAAAGATCGCCTGACGCTGCTGGACCTGGGTTCAGCTGGTCTCCTGCACGGGAGCCAGTGCTGAGCTGGTGTTTGAGCCCCGCCATAGAAACCGCTTGTTTTCATTTCCGGTTCCCCAGTGCATTTCAAGAGAAACTGCAGACATGACGTTTTAGCCACATTCCTTGCCCATGTTCCCTCCACTGTTTCCTATATCTTGTATCTTTTTTATATCCATTTTTTGTCCTAGACTGCTTAGTAGCAACACTGTGCATTGTCATAGAGTTGCTCTATTTTCTTTCTCCTTCTCCACCCTCCAGTAAGTGGCTGTAATTTCATAGGAAATAAAATAATCCTTTATGTATAGTTTAGTTGTCTTATTATATTTTGTTTCAATTCAGTAGGTTGCATAATAGTAATGATGCATCAGACATCTCAGTAAAGTAACTTGAGTTACTATAGAAACACAAACACTTTTATTTAAAATTCAGGAAAAACTGCCACCAGAGTAGTATAATGAGCATAGATCAGATTTCAACCTTAGCCAAACAAATCATCTTTTTAATGACTGTATCTGCACTGAAAGTGTTTTGAAGCATGAAGGTGGCTCTCTGTCTTCCTAACCACCCACACTCGTAGTTCGTGATTGGCAAATTGACTGCTGAGTTGAAAAAACATACTGCATCTTTAGAAAAACATGGATCAGATTTTCAGCTGAAGTAAATACATGCAGTTTCAGAGGCATCACTCTGTGTTTGGAACAGCTCACTGTGTGGAAAAGATTTCTAATAGGCTAATATGTATATTTTTTTTCTAAAATACTGAATGATTCCTAATACACAGTCAATAACTACACTTTTCTGGCTGCTGAAACAGCCTTTGGTACCTTCGAGCCCTGTCTTGGAGCTTCTTTGAATCCAGGGTCACTCCTAAAAAAAGGGGAGCCTGTGAGCAACAGGCCACTGCAGGGGGTAGGGACTTTTTCTCCTAGAAGCAGAGCCCGTTCTTTCCCCAGAAAACAATAAGCAGTGATTTAGTAAGCAAAACTGCTGGATGAATTATTAAGAAAAAATACTGGAAATTTCTATGTTAATGTTTAGATTTTTTTCAGTTTCATTTTTGAATTTTATTTTTCAGCATACCAATGTCAGAAACAAGACTGTTAAACCACAGTAAAAACCATGGCTCGTCATCCAGCCCTTAAAAAATATAAAGGTAAGGTTGATTTTAAGGAAAAAATGATTGTCCTGACTATAACAGCCTTATCTGCAGCTGTTCTTCAGCTATGTGGTCTTCCAGAGATTCAAGAGGTCTCTCACAGGCTTTTCCGTGGTGTCTGAGCTTTAGTGAAGTGGAGGCTGCTTCCTGCAGCCCTAACTCAGCCCTTACCAGATAAACCCTCTTAAAGCTAATGGATCCGAGCTCTCACCTGTCATTTGCTGATGTAAAATAACATAAAATGTGCTTTAATAATAAGATTTGAGAGTTGCAACTACAAGCCAGCCTCTCTAAGCTAAATATTGTGCTTTGCTATTAGTACACTATGTTGAATTATAGGTGGTCTTTTAATAATTTTGTAGGCTGTGATATTTGTCTCCACTGCCAATGCTTCCACCCCCAGCCCCCCGGAGGTACTTCAGTATCTCGGAGGCTGTGTTTTCGGGGTGTTGGGCAAAACCCCGATCCAGGGCTGGCCGTGGAGCACCGCGCGTCCCCTGCGCCTGGAGGCACAGCCTCGGTCGAGCTCCTGGGGAGCCCAGGCTGGACGCGCGCGGCGCGTGCAGCCCATTCCTGGGTCACGGGGGCACCTCTTTTCCCCTCAGTCCTATAAACACACGCTTGATCAGAGCTTTGGGTTTCCAAGCGCTGTACGTGCAGAGCTTGCTCCTGCTGTCCCTTCCCATTGCAGGGGATCCTGTCCGGAGCTGCGTCACCCCTGTACAAGCAATGCACCAGGCAATGTCTTTGCTTTGCTTTACAGTGCTGTGCTGAGTCACATCTGAATACCAGTGTCCTAAACACATTTACCTGTAAAATAACTCCATGCACTGAGCAGTAATGCCATTGGACTGACTGTGCTGTATCAGACAATTTGCCTGCTGCATGCGTCACGCTCGGCAACTGAACAGGCATTCGGTGTCAGGCGATGATCCTCAGGGCAGGCAGAGTAGACAGTATTATGATAATTTACATTACAATTATTTCTTACTAATGCAAATTACCATCTTTTTATGTCAGTTTAGCCTACTCACATTCAGAAGTTGCCTGCTTCCATGCCTTTTCTCAGCTGAAGAAGTCTTTTCATTATGAACAGTTATATAAAAGAGTAATCCAAAGGAATTATGTAAATAAGTAATTGAATCAGCATTTTTACAGTCCTTACCAGCATGACAGCCATGTGACATTTGCTCGAAGAAAAATAAAGTAAATTCAGATTCTCTTTTGTCTATTTCCTATATTCGGTTAAAAAATTACTTTGATGGCAATACTTGTTACTACAGCAGCCTTTACTTAGCAAAGAAGTGTGGGAAACAATTAATTACCATGTCAATTGCTGTAGGCTAATGAGAAAATTCACCTTTCAGCAGACTGGTCATCAGTATCTGTCTGGATACGTTCTGTCACTGGTGCTGAATCCCCTGAAATAAACAGCACAATTTTCTCTAATGAGTTTCTGTTTTGAGCCAAAACTTCAGTGGCTCCATTCATGTTTAGCTGGTATTCTGGTCTAATGGTCTTTGGTCTCTGCTGAATACAAAGAGAAACGAATGCCGGTGGGCGGATGGGGTACAAGGTTTACAGTAAAAGCAAGCTTTCCAAATATGCTTCATCGCAGAGACCCATTATAGTAATGTAATGTAATGTAATGTAATGTAATGGCTGGTGGCCTCCTTTCATATCTGAAGCATTATTTTGCAATCTGCAATAAGAAGTTACGTAAAACCTTTCACAACAGACAGGTACGCATATGGAGAAGACAAGCTAGACAAACTGTGTTTCCCTCTGTATCTCTATATTTGTACTGATATTTATGACATGAAGCAAATGGAGGGAGGCGCTGGAAGAGCTGTGCTTCTATTGTGTCTTTCCGTTTCAGTGGACTCCAGCCTCCTCTGCGGGCGGTAAGGGTTCAAGGTCCTTCAACAAATAACAAATGCAAGGTCAGTCTGTGCTCTCATCACCGCAGCACTTTGTTAGTCCTAGCTGGCTCCCCACGGCACCGGCGCGGGAGCTTGCAGTGCTCTGCGTATGATGTCAGGTAGTGACAAGTGCCGTGCTCTTAGCTCCTACAGTGCACTTGCTAGTGCAGGTCCCGTCCTTCAGCAAAGGAGACGTGCAGCGGATGCAAGGAGCGCCAGCCATAGGTGGAGAGGGGTCTGCAGCTGCTTAATCACAGTCTTTAAGTCCACGACTCTGATCTCATCCCTTGCAGCGTGAAGCACTGTTTCTGCATTTGTGTATTTAATCCATTTCAGACAAATCTTTGCTGTAACCTGCATGGAAGCACCGTGGCCAGCAAGACATGTATTGAAGGCAATGCAAGACTAAGATTAGAATACAGCAACAGGCCTTTTTGCGGTAAAGCTTATGCTTCCTCTTCTCAAGCTTGTTGCTAAGCAGAGGGGCTTTGATCGATAACCTCAACAAGTAAACGGAGACCCCATCCTGCGCTGGGGGCTTTCTTCCCTTGCCTGCTATTTCGGTCACGTTCCCAGCACACGCATCGAGCAAGCCCGTCTCGATGCRGGGCCCCGTCGTTCGCGCTGGCGTGTCAGCAGGAAATGAGGCGCGAGCGCGCAGTGTCTTGCTGGCCGGGGTCAGCAGCGGCAATGCACTTACGCTGCAGATGCCTGCTTTAATTAAGAGCTCTTCACTTTGTCAGCAGACCTAGGCAAGATACAATGAAAGCTTGGAGGCAATGAATAGAGTTTTGCTCCTTTAACCTTTTTTCAATGAAGATTTTCAACCTTTCCTAGATTCAGGCTTACATGTTGCATTTGATTCTACTTTCACTGGTCTCTGTGTTGTAGCATTAACAATATTCTTTTTTTTTTTTCCTACATACATCACTCCTTATTTTATAACTGCAAGAGCAGGAATCTCTGTGTTCTTTACCTGGGAAATCGTTATTCCCATTGCTCATCCCTCACAACTACAGGATCACAAAAGGTATTTCTTATAAGGAAAATTCTCATAATACCTGCACAAAGGAGATAAGTTGCACTCAAAGACAACATTGATCAGATATCTCAGATGAACACAAATACTGACGTTACAGCAGTATTTTGTATTCTTAGCTTGTACGCAGTGGTGGGTTACACACAGGGCTAAACCCTTTTTCTTCTGTCATTAACTGTTGTGCATGCCAAATTAATAGGCTGTTAATATGGGCACAAACAGTGAAAATCTAGTGAATGAAATCATGTAAGTAAACAAAGAYCTCAATAACTGCTTTCTAGCGTTCCCTTATTTCAGAGGGTTTGGGGTGAAATTGTGGTTCTACCAGACATTTTTAACCTCAGTCCTTTCCTCTGAGGTCTCATATTGTGTAAAATCAAGTCTGGCTTCATTCTGCTCAGACGGAGTGACACCATTTTCACACAGGCTCGAGTTCTGGCCTTCGGGTTTTGTTCAGATTAAATCTCTGCTAGAGAAAACCTCATAGCTGGCTGTCCTCGTGCTGCTGAGCAATATTGATTTCATGCCGCCACGCTGCCAGAGTCTGCGTAGGGCCCGCCGGTGCCCGGCCTGCTCCGTTCCCATGACAACGCTCCGCGAAGCGGCTCCGTGCCTGTTTCCCGACTGCATCATTGCATCCCGCAGCCGGTCCGGGGCGCCACCTGCAACCCTGGACAATACCTCTTCTACCAACTAACAAAAAATGTTTTACAGGGGAAAAAACACTTAATTGAAACAGCAATGTTTTGTTTGTCAAAACAGGGAGTATGGAGCTCCCCGCCGCCCAAATGTTGGGAGAACAGCTGATTTCGGGCTGCCGCTTCACATTGCGCGCTGCTGCTTGCTAATGTAATTGGGAATGACTTTGTGCTCCAGGGACTGTGTTTGCTTTCGCTGCTGGTACAGTGTGCCTTTTTCTTCATGTATGCAGCAGTGAATTAAAATATAACCACACTTCAAGTAACTTCTGGTTTTGATGGCAGTGAGCTGCTGGGACTGATGGTTGCGGAGAGGAGGGTCTGCTTTGGTTAGGGGAGAGCCGCCTGCTACCTCCTCTCCAAAAGCCGCACGCCTCTGGGAATCGCCCCAGGCGTGAGGGAGTGCGGAGGCAGCCTCGCGGGCCGAATACAGCAGTTCCCCAAACACTCGTCTTAGGGGTGATAGGAGGGGATGGAAACCAAGCCTGATGTTTAAGAGAGGGCTGGGCTCCTTGCTGGGCCTCGCCACGGGGCTGGAGCCAGCAGAGTCCCTGTCCCCGTCCCCGTACAGCTGCGACGGCCCCAGCCCCAGCACCGGCCTCGCTGCCCGGCACGAGGCACCTCTGGCTCCGCAGCTGAAAATGCCGAAAGGTCCCTGGGGGACAGTGTGAAACCCACCCTGGGCATTTCCCCCTCCAGCAGAAACTGAGCTCTTCGTGCCCTGGCTGCTGTGCCTGAGTTTTATAGCACTGCAAAGACGCAGGATAAAATCCGTGAGCCTTTCCATTGCACAAGCTCGTTGCCCTGGTAGAGAGGAAGCAGCACTGCATTTTATTAGCTCAGGGTATCTGCGCAAAGGCTTTTAGTCCTGCAGCTTCGTGACTGCAACGTGCATATTTTGATTTGCTACATTATTCAGTGTTGTCCAGCCCCAGCATTTCTCTGACCTCAGTATTAGCCTGCACATTGCCTTTTCACTTAATTTAATTACTGGTTAATCTGCTATTCCATTTTATTTGATCTGAGCCTTAAGAACTGTATCACATGGACTGCAAATTATACCATGTCCACCCTTAACTTTGACTGCTTCAAGCAGGCGCTGAGGAACAATTAGATCACTGTCTGTACAAGCTGCCATTTAACTGAGAAAGAAAAGACAACTCTAAATAAGACAGATGCAGAGAGAACCCAAAGATTGCTCACACTGATAATGAAAATTAATCAAACACCATTAGCAGAAGCCAAGTTGCTCAGTACGGCGTGTGCTGTGCGGCCCAGGTGCACCGCTGGCTCCTCTGGCTGAGGAGCGCCCGCCTCGCCCAGCTCAAGGGCAGAAAGACACTTTGCTGCATCAAGAAAAGAAATCCAAATTCGGAACTTTTTTCAAACTGAGTAGTGTGGCTTTTTCTGAAAGCAGTTTGGGACAGCCTCAAAAGCTGGAGATTGACTCTATTTTGTCTGTATCATGTCTAATATGCGAGAACCCTAATTAGAGCTTTTAGGCTTTATAACAACTGAATGTTTTGTTTGTTTTCACATTCATGTCTTTTGGCTTTGTTAATTTTGACCCCCCCACACCACCTATGCTTATCATTTGGAATTGTGTGAATAGTGGTGGAAACGGATAACAGAGCTTGTTAGTTGAAGATGTGTCAACTGAGGCTTAAAGATTAAGGGAAGAAAAGCTGCAGGGGTGAAAGAAGTTCAAGATTTCAGTTTGCACACGTACACGTAGCCGTGCAGAACTGCAGCCCTCCCACAAGCTGGTTTTATGGTTGGTGCCTGTTATTCCTTTGTCCTATCAAAGTCTTGAGAGTTTCTCTCCCCAAGTTATATGCCGAACATCTGCGCTGGCCCATGGGTATATTCCACTGATTTCAGAGTGACCACGACATTTCACAGCGGGTGAGGATTTGGATCTGAATTTTCTGTTCCTGGTCCAGATTGCATTAATCACCTGTGACTCTCAGGAAAAAAAAAAAGCAGTGCGAGGCCCCTCTGGATCACCTTAATTCAATTGAGGGCGGTAGCGAGCGGACATGCAGGGAGGACAATTGATATGGACCCATTATTAGCTGAAATCAGCACACTCTAATATGATTTTTGAGTGAGAGCAGCCCATTAACTCCCCCTTGGCGCAGACTGTGGTGGTTCAATGCATCAGTGCTTTCTCCAAGCAGCTTCTTTCAGCCRCCGCTGCTCAGCGCGCTCTGGCTACGTACAGGCAACCCCCTTCTCCCTTCTGTAAGATAACGCCTTAGAGGACACAAAGTCCACAAGCGGACGTGGCCTGTGTCGCCTCGACGTTGGCGTTGGTGCAGCCCAGTGCAGCCGCGAGCCGCTTGCCGAGGAGATCTGCCGGGCGCCGATGCCGGACGCCCCCAAGCGCAGGGGACGCACCTGGCGTGGGGAGCAGTTGTGGTGGGGCAGGGAGGACTTTGCTGAGAATTAAATAACACTGAAATAATGTCAACGTAAAATAACCACCCAGGTCAGAGCAAGCGTAGGCTTTCCCTCTTGAGCTGCAGCTCCCCAGCGAACGGGGGGGGAGCAGCGCCCCTTTGCAACACACAGCATCAGCGAGCAAGATTCGGGGTCGGCGGCGGGGCGGGCAGCGTGGGCACCCCGGCCCTGTCAAAGTCTATTTTTTGCCTGCCTCGTCGGGCCCCCGTGCCTGCCAGGCGTCACCTGTGCCCACAGCCTGCGAGAGAGCAGATTATTAGCACGGCCTCAGCGCGGGAGGAGGAAATGAATCCCTCACCACGTAGCGCCCGTCCCCTCATTAGCGTCACCTTCTCAGAGCTCTTCTCGGCGGTGAGCGGAAACAGCGGCATTTCCGCTGGTTAAATCATTTCTCTGCAGGAAACCCCTCGAGGAGCCTTTCCCGCTAGGCACTTTCTCGCTGTTAAACATTGACCTGGGCCGTAAGGAGCCACACTGCGAGATGTCTCAGCGCACACAGCTCAACTGTACGTGGGATCTTTGGTTCTCTCCTTGCTTAATTGGAAGGCACAAGACATTGGAAAATGGCTCGTGACCTTAATAGCACAGCTACGAAGCAGCAGGTGGAAAGAGATGGTACGCAGACGCTTCCTTCCAACAAAATGTGATCGCGGTTGGAGCAGATTCATCTAGGAAAATGCTAAGCTGAAATGCCAAGTTAATTAGCCCTCATACATAATTTGTTTTTAAAAATACATTACCATCTCCTTCTGGAGGAACAAAATCCCATCTCTCCCTTCTGCTAGCCTGAAAAGTCAATCCTAAAAATGTCACTGAAGCCTAAATTGAGAGGCAATACAGTGCTTTCAGTAGAGAAACTCTCTGTGAGTAAAAGGAGCTTAAAAATCTGCAAATTTCCTCTTTCAACCCAGGGAGGCAGGAGCCTTGCAGAGCACTGCGCACAGGCGACCGGCTTCCCCGCGCCCAGCGCTGGCCCTGCTCGGCGTCCCGCAAGGCACTGCCCTTCCCAGTCAGCACCTGGAAAGGCCTGTGAAAAAATCCTGATCGTTTGTCTGATGTCCTGATCCTTACCGGCCTGAATAAAAAGAGGTTGCTAGGCTGCAATGCACTCGGGCTGGACTTCATGTTCCAGTCTGGTATCTTGAGATGCTTTTTGGATCAAGGAATGACCAGTGATTTACCCCAAACTGTATTTTTTCTTTCTAAATTAACAGCCAGAGCAGCCTGCTGTTTCTCAGATGGCGCCTATATGTCTTTGAGCTTTCGTGGGCTCTCCGTGACGCAGCATGTTCTGCCGTTGTTGAGCGCCTGATACCGCTGTTTGCTCCATCTGATCTGTTTGTGGAGGAACAGAGGACTCAAGTTTATAGTAACATTTAAAAATATGTATTCCTTTCCCCTCATTGAAAACACAGTTCTCAGCATTCTTATTTCAGTTAAATGGTCGTTTCCAACATTATTATTAACTGCATTACCGTTCAGATGCTCTCCAGCAGAAGAGGCCAGTAAGGTGTGGGGGTATAGACTGCTATTGATTGGTATCGATGGATCTTTGAGACACTTGAGAAACAGGTGAGTGGAGGTGAGCAGCGGAGCCGCCGGCCCCACCGCTGCCATGGGGCTGGGGACACACGGGCTGCGGACGCAGCAGCCACGGGGCCGAAACGGCCTTGGGAGCTCCCCGTCTTCTGCAGAGATAACGCCTATTTCGAGGATACTCTGCAGCGTTTTATTTAACAAGTGTATATTTTTGGGCCTCTTCTTTCTGTGCAAGCCGGGATGCTTTCTGCAGAGCTGATCGGCGGCGTAACACCGCAGGGGCGGCACACCGTGTTGATTGCTCTGTCACGAGCAGCAGACGTTGATCCTGCTGCATAAGAAAAAATAGCAGCGTTCCCCCAACCGTGCTTCTCCTGCTGGTGTAACTTCCTGCTATTTCTACACTCTCCATAATTTTAGGTTGCTGACTGCCTTCACACCCACTTTGATAACGATGAAGTCTCATCCCAGGGAAGTGGCAGCATCAACTGGCTTTTCAGCAATACCGTCCCTAGGGAAATGTCGCTGCAGCGTCATCTCCAGAGCCGCGGCCTCGCGGCAGCTGTGCGGTTATTAGCGGAGGAGGCGGCAGAGTGGCACGTGGCCAAGCTAGCCCCAGCGCCGCATAAGGTGCGGGTCAGCTCGGCTCAAGCTGGGTGTAAAACAGGGGAGGTAATGCTGCCGGTCGGGAGCCAGGACCCCGGTTTTGAGGGAAGGGTACAAAAACTGTAGAAGAGCAAAGCAGCGATGCACGGAATACGTGAAAGCGGGTGATCGCCGGGCTGAGCCAAAGTGAGGGCTCGTCTCATGGTGGGGCAGCACACGGAGCCATGGAGAGAAGCACATGAGAAAAGCCAGGCTGTAAAAACGAGCCTGTCAGCTGCTGGAAAGCCAGTACCAAATGAGCAGGCAATAAAGGAATACAGACCCCAGTTGAGATTTGCCCCACATAACGAACCAACGTACCAACCTAAACGTGTATATTTATACTGAATTAAGTCATCTAGTTCTTTGCTTCTGAGAGACAAGAATTGGATTTGTTTTCACAACATGCTGAGCATCGTGTTATCATCAGCGGAACAGTGACAGAAAGGTCCGTAAGAGCAGCCTCCCCAAAGAACCATCAGGCGACGGGGCCCCTGCAGCTCACGGGGTCTCTGCGCAGAGAGACGCCCCAGCGGGGTGCAAAGCGCTCACGAACGTGTCGCTGGAGGGGGGCGTCCTCTGCATTTCCACTCGGATCGGCAGGACACGCTGCAGCGGCGATGCTGGAGGCGCCGCGCTCTGCAGCGCTGCGGGGAGGCGGTGAAGCCCCGCTCTGCTGCCAGGGCACTCCTCTCTGTGGAGCTCGGCGGAGGCTAGTCAGGCTGAAGATTAAAATGAACTCCTATTCTCAGTAGATACGTTCACTGAAAACAAATAATTGGCATTTGCAAGGTACAAGCAAATAAACAGCAATAACAATTAAACTTTATTTAGATTTAATTTGATACTCAGCACAATAATAAGCACAGAAAGAATGAAGTGCCAAAATACCAAACCCATAGCATATAAAATAATCAAATATATTTCATATTTAGTGAAATATTTCTACAACAAATTGAGGGGATGCCCTAGGCAGCCCAACCCTGTATGTATATATATTTATATGTATGTATATAGCTATGTTATATAAAATACTGTATGTAGAGAAAGCACTGAAACATATCACCAAAATAGAAAATAGCTCAAAATACGGTACTCCAGATCTACTAGTAATACCCAATGTTGAAAAAAGGTTCAAATCCACTGCAGGAGATAAAGCTCCAGCTGTGATGCCGTTGGAGTCGTGAGATGGCTGAACATGGCTGATGGTGTTACTGGCCGAGACTGGGAGGAACCTAGGTGCTTCTGCTAAGCGACAGCCGCAGGGTTGGCGCTCCTGCCTCCCCGCACTGAACGGGCCCCTTGCAAACCTACCCGGGGGGACTCCTGTCCCACATCTGCAGGTGCCGTACACCAGAAGGTATTATTCTGAATTTTAAAGATGCCTCTGTAGCAGTTGACAGGAATTAATTCCCATTAGCTTTTAAAAACCCAGAAAGCTGCCTTTACACCAGGCCAGGCTCCTTGAGGCAGCACAGCGCATTTGCTCTGGTCTGCAAGGGAGCAGCGGGCGAAGCAGTAACCTGCTGCTGCAGGGCAGAAATGCAGAAGAAAATGCTGGTCCTGGCAAAAAGTCTCACTCGTCCTGAGGGTGAGCAAGGTTAGTCTTGTACTTACAGATTCCAGGCGACTTGTAACTAGGTGTAAAAATATGGCATTGCTTCACGCTAGACCACTAAGGTTCTGCATCTGCTGCTTTCCAGCCTGTAAAATTATGTGCTTGTTTCTGTCTTTTTGGCTCAATCCAATGGGCAATTTTCCTGCCTGTCCCGCGCAGCCGGTGACATCGCCTCCGGCCATGCCCTCCCACCACCGCTGTAGGGCTGCTTCTGCACCACCAAGGACAAGCCTCACCCCTGAATAACGCTGTAATTGCTGCTCCTCGTCGAGCCAGCAGCTGCAACCCTAATTATATGGCAACAATACTATGGCTAAAAGGACGAACCATAACCCGCAGATGGTATTAGCATCATTATGTTGCTATGAGTAACTGCCCGGTAATGGCCATTTGAATGTGGCAATATCAATTAAGTGAATATAAATTCTTTGCCTCTGGAAAAATCATTAATAAAAATCTCATTCTGATCGCCTCTGATCACAGCTGAATACAATTACTCATAGGAGGCCACTATAAAAAGTATTTTTCTCATCAGAAGAAATTCGTAAGGTTTGTCTGACTGTTCATAATAAAGAGGGCACTATATAGAAAAGTCCAGAAAATAAGCACACGTTTGTTTCTCAAAACCTATAGATAAACATGACAATATCTCTAAGTTACTGGCTACTGAACAGGATTTCTTTTAGCTAAACTCAAGCCGTAGCCTAGTATAAATGTTTCCAAAGCAGCATGTTGCTGTTTCATCTGGAACAGCTGCACAGAGGGTCTTTGATGTCAAGCTCTCGTGTGGGGGCGTTTCAGTTTCTCCTTATGCCTCCAAAGTGCTGAAATGGGAAGGAAAAGACTTTTAATATAGTAGGAGTTTTGCATGGGGGGGGGGGGAGGAAATGGCCTTGAATGCAGCAGCAAGAAATGATGATTTGTTACTGCAGTTGTGGCAGAGCTATGATGTGGCCCTCCCACACTCATGTTTCAAAGGAGGCAGAAAGCGGGGTTTTGGCCTGTGTGGGGGCTTTCAGTCTGCCAGGGTTTCAGCCCACGCGGGGTCTTCCTCATGGCCTCCAGAAAATACATCTTCTGAGGCATTTCCCTGAGGCTGCCTCTGTAAACACCCCACCTTTACTCTTCAACGGCTACTGGAGAAAAAGCAGCAAGTGGCTACTGGAAGAGGCCAGGGGCTTTGATGTAAAACTGCGCAAACTGATGAAAACGCTCCCTATTTGCACAGTGAGCTCTAGCTGGCGTGCGGCAGGGCTGGCGCAGCCCGGCTCGGTGGCGCCACTGTCCCGGCCAAGAGGGGCCCCCTCAGCTCAGCTGTGCAACGGACTTACCGCTCGTCCTCCGCAGCTGCGTCGCCCTCCACAAACGGGATTTCTTCCCTGTCGGCCTGCCCCAGGACAAGGTGGTGCTTCTCCATGTTGATGATACACTGTAAAGAACAAATGCCTTTATGTAAGGGGGAAAACTGCAATTTGCAGCGGCCCCGGTTTCTCCAGCACCGGTAAAAGCCCTGGTGGAGAAACCTCCTCACCTTCAGAGACTTCAGCGTCTGCAGCCCAAAGGAGAAGGGTTTCTCACTGTCTTCTGAAAAACACACGTATTCAGATTTATACATGCAAAATGGTTTCCAGTGTTCTTTGCAAGCATCACCCCCCTTCCTTGATGGCTGCTCTGCTGAATACCGACCAGTTTAAACAGGGACTGAGTTACCCTGGAGGGGACAAGTCAACGAGGGCAGGCAGATGCTCTTGCGAGGGGGACGGGACTGTTGCATCAGCTGGGAAGGAGCCTGGTGCCGGCAGCCAGCTCCCGCCACCAGCTTCTCCCCCTGCCTGGACCGGCCGTGCAGCAGCGGTGCCCGATGCAGACGGTGCCGGGAGGTGGCGGCGGGCTGCCTGCGGGGACGGGGACAGGGACAGTGCCGACGCCAGTGCCCGGCGCCAGCCATGCACTTACCCACAACGAGGGCGGTGCACTCCACRGGGACAGCTCCCACCTCCAGGACCAGCCGGTCGACCTGGCCGATCGCCCGCACGTTGTGTGGCAATGAAATCCTCTCCCCGTCGCTACTGAACGCCTTGAGGTGCTCCGTTAACCTACACAGTGAGAACAGTGCTGGTACGAAACTGCCACAGTGCAGCCGATCCGGGAAGGAGCAAACTGCATCTGAAGGGGACTCGCGCGTCAAGGGCTCCTAGCCTGCTCCTATTACCCTGCTGTTACCTGGCAAGTTTTCTGTGATGACCCGTGTACAGCCAACAGCAGATATCACTGCGGATTATAACACACTTCCAAGTTATAGCCTTGGGGTAGGATGGGGCCTTGCACAAAGCAGAGCTTTGAATGTAATTAATAACTCGCTTTTTCTCTTTACCTGAGGAATCTTTTTCTACACTTCCTCAAGACTTAAGAAGCTGCTAATCTACAATTGTGTCTAATTTAGTGTTGATGGGAGCAAGTGATACTCCACTTTGACTTCCCTATTGGGCTAACAGCATTTTTGTCTCCGTGCCTTGCAGCCAGGGCAGCATGTGCAATTCTCGCTTATGAGCAGCTATTACTGCTGGCTTTCCTCAGAGGCAGTGGTGACACATAAATCCCGTTGCAGCCCCAGAAGAGGAAAAAGGGATATCTCAAGTACAGTAGTTTCTCCTATCTACTTTCCATGAACTATTCTGGTAACACTGATGAATTATTCAGCTTTACTTTGTGTTTTAAATTGAACTAGAATCTAATACAGTCAGAGGCAATAACTCCTCTCTCAGTTAAAAGCTCTATTTATTTGTGATTGTCTGAACACAGATGAGGGGATGAGCTTGGAGGGCACCAGGACACGATGAGAAAAGGGTTTTTACAAAGAAAGGAAGCGTTCAGCCTGCATTAGGCACGTGCTGCTGCAAGGTGACGAGACCCCCAGACCCAGCCAAGTCCGTCGCCACCGAGCCCAGGCTGCACACGGCAGCGTCCAGCAAAACAGACCACGATACACTAAAATGCAGGGCAGGGCCCTTCCTGCCCTGACAGGGACGAGAGCCAGCGCTCTCAGTGCAGCTCCTCTCCCGCTGCCATCCTGGGCTGGATTTAAACAAAACCCGTGTTTTCTCATTGCCGCACGCACCAGGCTGCTTTGAAGCAAAACACCACAGAGCGCTGCTCTGTTGTCGCACAGGGACCTACCACAGAGCAGGCAGGAAACAGGGCATCAAAGCTCTGGTTTCTAACCCGCTTCGCTAATGTGCACGCACGAGCTGCAGCAGGGCTGCAGGAGCTGGCGAAGGGCTGGCCTGGTTCATGGCTCCGAACGATGATCCTGCGCAAGTCCAGCAGGAAAACCCCTGAACCCGGGAGCAGAAACCAGCTCAGACCTATTTCCTAGGCACGCTTTGAAGGGAAGGACTTTCAAAGCAGACCGGCGATGCAGCAAGTACACAGGACACAAATGAGTAACACGGACAGCGTATGATGCGTCACAGGTCAGCATGCCCCTGAGACATTTCCAGCAGCCAACATAATGTTGTGCAGGATGGACCCCCTGCACACACCGTTGCAATCGGTAAACTAGGCTGAGCTGCTTCCTAGTTTGTGGCAGGTTTGTAGCAGGTTTGTAGCAAGTGCAGCCACTTTCCAGCCTCTACAGACTACTGTGCAAATAAGTAATTACAGCCCTTACAAAAAATGGGCATTTTTCATTCAGGGTCCTGCAGGAGCGCTCAGGGAGCAATTGCGCCTGCATAATCATTGCGAGTCAGTAGTAAAAAGCGATGCCTCTGTGGGGATAAAACACCAAAAGCTCTTTGATACCCTCTGAACTGATGCCCTGATTCTGCTCCTCGGAAATCAATGGGAGTTTTGCTGTGAATGGCTGTAAGTCAGTTCCCTAACCCTGCTTAAATATATCCCCTCCTCCTCCAGGAAAATTATTGCCTCCCTTTAACAGGAAGGATTTGCCGTTGGGAGCAGCAGCAGCCACCTAACCTGGAGGACACACGTGTGTGTAACTGCAGAGCTGCTTTACCGGGGTGCTGGAGTAAACCCTGCGGGTGCCAGGAGCGCTCCCAGCAGGGAGGGGAGGGCCGTGCCTCGCAGCACCGATCTGCAGGGCTGCGCTGGGCGTTACGTGGCCCCAAGCCTCCCTCCAAGGACGCGCAGGCAGCCGGGGAGAATTTCAGTTATTTCACGAGGAACACAGTCAAACATGGGCAGGCACTGAAAAATTACAAATGTATTCAAACCTCTAAATGGATTTATTCAGAGGCTGAATAGGTTGCTGTAAGTGGTTTTCTTTATTTCAGCTCCCTACAAGGCTATTTAAAAACAAGCAAGTCACAATTCAGCTCTAACAGGAGGCTTACGGGCTCGCACGGACACAGCCCGACACCTCTGCTAGGACGACCCTCTCCCTTATGAAACACAGCCCACGACGCATTGCTCGCACTGCCAGGCGTCACTAGTTCCCACAAAACCAAACCAAACCACAAGACAGAAATCCAGCCCCATGGAGCGGATATTTACCCCAGTCGGTCGAGGCAGGCGGACGAGATGAGGTTGTACTGTGAGCCGGTGTCCACCACGGCCTTCAGCTCCTTGCCGGCACACTGCGAGGGGAGAGCGGAGTCGGAAAGCCGCACATGGGAGGGGAGGAGGAGGAAGGATGCGTGGTTATGGGTCCGCACTGGAGCACGCCGCTCCACCCTGCAAATGCCAGCCTTCCCCACGGTCCGAGCCGCAGCGGTGGTGGGCCCCAAGGAGCATCTGAAACCCTCCGCCGCACCCTTGCTGGCTGCCCCTGGCCCCAGCAGCCCGATTTCTCATGGTACCCGGCATCCCTGCTGGGGCGAAGCCCACCCACAGAGGGGGCACGTGCCCGGGGTGAGCAGCAGCCGGCGCCGAGGCCGATGTACAGACCGCAGGATTCACACACGGCCCCCCAGCTGCTCTTAACACTGCGGCAAAGTTCAGATACAGCAGAACCAGTGTCATAACCTGCGTAGGAGGAAGATAGCTGGTAAACTGCTGCAAGTTGCTACATCACCCTTACAACTGACTACTTTCTCTTCCGCAACTAAACAGAGATTTGTCCAAATAATGTCTTTGTCAAAGACATTAATGGCTAACTAATGGCTTTGTCAAAATAACGTGCTATGCTAGCATCCCAAATGGGAAAACAAGGAAAACGGGAGTGCTAGTTGAGACTGTCAGAAATAGGATTTGGAAAAACCCTGGATGTCAGGGAGGGAGTGTTACCTGGCAGCTCACCACTATGAGCTCCTCTTCCTCCGTCCTCTTGGAGCTGCCCAGTTTGGTCTGATTCAGCTTATTGGGGATATCGTTCTTGGAAGCCCAGGTGCCTCGGCTGCTTCGCAATTTTGATAAATTTGTTTCCATTAGGCGTCTCTGCAGGATATTATGCGGTTGCTTTATGGACAAACAAAAAGAGACAGCAGGGTAAAGCCAGCGGAAAGCACATAGCAATGTGCAACGTGCGTTGCCAACCTGCCGCGCACTCCTTGGTGCCCCAGGCCCTGCTGCTCTCACACAAGCACTGCCCTAGAGTCCCACCCTCGCCATGATTAGGAACTTCTTCCTCATTGCAGACTAAATATACTCCTCCTAGTTTAAACCTATTTGCTCTTGTGCCAGTGCTGGCTCACCTGACTTTAATCAAAGAGAGCCACTTTGTATTGGTGAGGGAATGACCCTTTTAAAGTATTAACCAGAAGTTGGAGGGATGCCTTTGTTTTTCCCACTTCAGATTCAATATTTGATTTCTAAATAGAAATAAAAACAAGTCTGGGTTCTCAAAGATGCCATTTCAGCTGAAACCACCCTGACCTGTTGACAGGAATATCAGGAATTCTGCAACGATGTGAAAAGTTAAGAGGTAACAAATTACCTTCCCAATTATATGCGCCAAGTAATTATGAAAAAGGCTTGCCCGATTTACTGAATGCACACAGCGGCTTTCACCAGTATAGCTGATATACGACATAGCTGAGCCCAACCTCTGCCTCTGGCAATGCTCCTCATATGAACCAATGCAGAACTTAACAAGCCAATTTGGGGTGCGTACATCAGCTCTCATGGGGACAAGCACACAAGGCACAGCTGCAAGAAGATGGCTAAAAATGTTGTCCATCACCAGACCTGGTCTGGCCTTTGGACCAGGATCTGGTCTAATACAAGGCTTTTGCGCTGCTTCTCTTGCCTCCACGTAGTGATTTAGCCGATAGGGGCGAGCGAACACAACAAGCCTGGGGTGCCTGGCCTTGCCACGGGAGAGGAGGGGGAGAGGGAAACTCACCGGAGGAAAGGATGTGCCCAGGAATCCCCATACTCATGGGTCTTTTCCTCGCTGTCGATGTCATTTTCACTTTCTCTGCGACAAGCATGTCCCCTCTCAATATCGCCTCTGCTTTCCTGAAGCCTTTTTGTATTTAACGTTAGTCATGGATGGATGCATGTACCCTGCTGCGGGTGAAATGACTCTGCCTGATGATCTGCTCATTTCTCTGCCCGGCTAAGCTTCCCCCCTTTACACTGTCCTTTCCTTGTGATTTTAATTTGGTGATGGTGAGACCTTCTTACCTTCTCATTCTTGAATTTTTGCCTTCATATTAAATATTCATGTGTACCTGCAAAGGCATCTAAAGGAATAAACCTCCTAATTCTGAGGGAATTTCAGTGGGATTAAGATACTTTTGAAAACCACAGGCTCTCATTCTCTGAGCAGGCACCCTTGACCTGAATGCCTCATCTCTGAAATGTGCTGTGCAGCATGTTAAATAACAGCACTTACAAGAGACTAACGTAACTTGGCATCTTCCTAAAATAACTGAAGCAATGTTGGTGCTTCAGATTCTGCTGTAGCATAACACTTGCAGTTAAACCGGACTTGACTGATGAGATCAGGTAGATGCAGTAAATACTAGTGGTCCTTGGAAAATATAGTCTCCTTTTTTCCCCACTTTTCACTGTTCTTACTTCTGTGACTCAGAAGGAAATAAAACTTCATCATGCTTTTCAGTTGCAGATGCTCTGTCTGCCTGGCACTCTTGAGAGCAGATACTGTGTGAATGAGATAACATAACTGTCCTCACAGCAGCTGGGGAAAAAATCAGATTCTGCAGTATGTCGTCTCCTCTACTCACAAAAAATAACAAGGCAAATCCCATCACTGCACTGCTCAGGTGAACTCCCTTCTTCCCAATAAAATCAATGAGACTAAACTACAGAAAATGGTATCACTTAACTTGATTAAAAGTAAGCAGACTGGTTTCACTATTAATAGTACAAACTCTGCACTAAGGGATGAAGAAAATCAATTCAGAAATGAGTGCTCTCCTACATGAAGCAGAAGAGATAGGTGCAAAACCAGCACTGTTATCACCAGAAAGGCTACACACTTGAGCAAAAAAGCAAGATGGGGTTTGCTGACAGTGGATGGCATGTCCTTATCATCCTTTATATTTCCCTGCAGTTCAGACACACATCTGGAAGACTTATGCTTCACATTACCCCCCCCCCCCCAAAAAAAAAAAATCAAATAAAAGAGGAGTTGGATAGATGGATGAAGTTCCCAGCTGGACAAAAGACAGCCTGCCGCATTTTGGTCACCACCTCGCATCCAGCCCGTCAGCTGCAATTAGGACTGACAGAAATTTCTGAATGGTCATAATCCAAGGGCAGTCTGGATGCTCTTTTGATCTGCCTGGTCCAAAATGCATTGCCAAGTTCCTTTGCAAGAACATGCTAGAGAAGAAGAACAAGTCACCATGTATTCATCATTGCTGTTTTGACCATGATCTATCACTGATGTCAACCTAAAAAATTCTTACTACAAGTTCTCCTACAAGTCATTAACCAGTTGCATTTATGGGCTTTCTCAAGTGAAAAATACAGGCACTCGCAGCCTGAGCTGTGGTAAGGGTCTGGTTTTATGAATCTTATAGGGGGTCCATCACTGAAAGAACAAGAATCCAGCATTCAGCAAACGCGAGCTGCCAACAGAAACGGGACCATCTTTTGTTGATGCTTGTTCTTCTGAAAGCCCCTGTGATTCCTGCCTTCAGGGGGACAAATGTTGCTCATGTTGTGCTCCAATACATAAATAATCTAGCAAAATGGAGTTGAAATGATTCCCTGCAGCACCACTCTGTCTAAGGCTGTTAATTAGTTTGCTTTAACTTGTATTTCCCTTGACTTCTGTGTGTAACAGAGTGAGGGATGTTAGTCACAGAGATGACTCAAGTGATGGATTCGTGCTTCGGTAAACAGATAATGTGTCAGGGGACATTTGCAAATGCACATTTTGCTGAAAAACTGCAAGCAGACCATTTATGGAAGGAAAAGGAGGAAAACCTCTCCAGCGATGGAGATCTGTATGTCAGTAGTGGTCTCCTTCAGTTTAGGTTGGCAGTACAGCTGGCGCAAATGTTTAACATAACCTAGATCAAGTACTATCTGTCTACATGTCGCACAGAACTCTTGAGAGTTTTATGAAAGACTAAAATGCTACATGCCACTGTGTAAATCAAAAAAATAAGTTATTTCCTGGTATTGTTTGGCACAACATAAATACCAAGCAAGAATGTTTTTCCTAAAATATCTCCCTCTCCATCCCCGAGACCGTTGGGGAAAAAAAAAAAAAGTTACAGTGGAAGCCTAAAAGAAATGGTTTCTTTCAGTGTCCATCAAAACCATAAATAACTCAGCTCAATTTTGTTCCTCTCCAATTCATAAACAAACAAGCGGTTGCAGCTTGCAGCATGTATCTCCTCGGCAGGGTTTCCCATTGCTTTGGCTGGATCTGGGAACAAGAAGACCCTTCGCAGTGGTTTCACTCAGGTGAAGGTGAAAGTCGGGGCCCCCGCAAGGTTTATGGTCCCTCCCCTCCCAGAGCCTCGCAGAAGTCTGTCCTCTCTTTTGCATCTAAATAGTAGAATAAAGGAGTTTTAACAGACAAGCAGGGCTCCTTCCAGGGGATAACTCATTTCTCTCTCTTCTTCCCATCCCTCAGCCAAATCCACCTCTTCTTTCACCAGCTTCCGCCCGAGTGTCATCAGCCACCTTTTGGAGACTTTGCTCCTTAGCGCGACACGGGATCGTGCCCATCCCCAGCTTGGTCGTGGTGCAGCTGGAGATTCACTCAGCCCAGGTGTCCTGCTCCTGCTTTTATCACGCCTTACGCCCGTGCACCCTGTTTAGGTCTATGAGCTGTTAAAGACGAAGCTAATTACTGTACCGTTACTGAAGTGCTCCTATATTAACTTTTCTTGTATTTGATTTATCAGCAGTAAATCGAGCGTCTCTGGCTGAGGATGAGGGCGCTGGCTAGAGGCGCCTGCAGGTCCCCCCTGAGACCCCTCATGCGCCTGGGTGTCCGGGCAGCGGTTGGGCCTCAGACCACGGCTCAATCAGAGCCTAAAATGCACCCTGCAGGTAGGCTTTTGGGTCGGCTGAAGCACCATGTCCAGGCTGTGTCGGCGAGGCCCCTGCTGATGGCAGTGGGAGCACGGACACCTGCCGCGCACGCAGGTAAATTTGGGTATCCAGCCCCGCGAGCCGACTGCCCCCGTGCTTTCCCCCAGGATCAGGAGGAAGCTGCCAGCTTTGCTGCGCGGGTGGAAAGGGAGAAATCTCCTACGTCAGAACTAGCCAGGGCCTCTCGGACCAAAAGCAAATGGGTTGTAAATCAGAAAGTGATCTATAAATGCTAAAAGGGCAGAGAGCAAAAATGCAACACACTGAGGCAGCAGAATAAATTATCCAAGATGCTGCAAAAGCAGCTTTTCCTCCCCCTCCTTTTCCCTTACCTCTCCTCACCCCGGCCTTTCCTCAGGCCGTTGCTAGTTGCCGGCCTGTCTCTCCACGTGTGCCTGCAGCGTCTGGGAGCAAAGCTTACGTCTCCGCCGCCTAGAGCGGGCTGGGCGAACGCTGCGGTGTGGCACGGGGCTGCTGCAACGCCAGCGGCTCGCCCTGCCCGCCACAGCCATGCCGCGGCTCTCCCGCTGCCCTGCGCCTGCCCTGCGACAACGTGCACCCGGCAGGCAGAGAGGCTCGTCTGGCCCCTCCGCTGGCTCACAGCCGCAGGCCGGGTCTAGGGCAAGGACGGCCACCACCGTGGGGGCACAGGGCTTGGGGGCGCCCTGCAGGAGCGCAACCTGCAGGGAATTTCCCTAATTCCCAGGGAAGGCCAGACCTGAGCACTGCGCCTCCGGGCTGTTCCTTTAAATACCTCGTAGCCTCAGCACATGCATTGCAATAACTGCAGTAGCTCTCCAGCAATTCAGAAAGGAAACGCACCCTTTTCTGCCTTTCTTGGAGGCTTTCACACACCCCTTTGGCACTACAATGGATATGCTCTGACGCTAGGAAATTCTACAAAGCAGGACAATTTTCCACTCCATCCTTTGCCAACGCGATACGCGGGGCCTTCCCTGAACACCCACCTCTTGACGCCAGCCCCGAAGCGGAGCGGGAGCCCGGGGGGCCATGTCCCAGAGCTGCTGCCTCTGCTCGGCGCACAGCAAGGACTGGCTTTCCACCTCACTGGCCCGAGGGAAGTTTCTTGTTAAACAGGCAAATCAAAAACGTGATGCACAAGGAACCTGGTGAATGCGGGGCAGAGCAGTGTCGGCCTGGCGGGAAGAGCACAGACAAGCCCAAGCACTTCCCATCCCTGCCCAGAAAACGGAAAGTCTTCTGGACGCCAGAGGAAAAAGATACAGTACTCAGTAAGCTGGCTGCCTCTCACACCATAGGAAAAGTCAGACAAGCCAGATCTTGTGACTTCAGGAAGGCCGCTGGTAAGGAGGCATCACAACAGAAATATTTCTGCTCAGAACTGTACAGCTAACCATCTATTCGCCAAAATCCAATGTACGCTATGTTATAGTTTGGTCTTATTTTATACAGACAAACATAATACATGAAGAGAGTTAGCAGCTACAAGAATTTGGTCCAGCCCAAAGTATTATACTGAAAAATATCCAAGGCATAACATAGATAATTGCAAATATTTATCTGTGCACATCAACCCTTTACACCAAAAGCCGTTTCACCTGCGCGATCACCGCTGCCCTGCAGTTTGAGACGTGAAGATACCCTGGTGCTGTTGTGGGCAGAGAGAGGTTCCCGAATGCTCCGGACACTCCGGYGGTCCCAGCGCGGAGCAGGGGCAGGGCCCAGCGTGGGGCAGGAAACCCCCGGCGGGCGGCCAGGGCCGCGGCCAGCACTCGGCTCGGGGCCAGCCCAGGTTCCCACTCGGCCGCCCGGCGCCTCCCCCCGCCACCCCGTCCCGCTCGGCCACTCAGACAGGAGCCTGCGTCGCAGGCCCACGCACCGCCGGACCCCGACCCGCACGGGTTGTTTAGACTCTGCTCTTCTGCAAGGAATAGCAGTAACGACACCACCATGCTTTAAAGGCGCGCTGTAGCTCCCTGACAGGCAGCCGCAATGAAACGGTGACTAGCAAAGCTCCTGCCAAGCCTTCCCTCCGGCAGCAGTCTCTGTGGCCCAGGGCTGCAAAACATCTCTGATGTCAAAAAGCACTGCTGTGCGCAATGCAGAGAACGCCAAACTCATCCCACATATCATGCATGGATGGATCTAAGCCAACGCCAGCTGAGCAGGAAGACTGTGCTAGAACAAAACAACCCTACTAATAATAAAAAGCTTCACCTCTTTCAATAAACCTACATCAAACATTAAAGAAAGCAAACATATTTTATGTTACAAGCGGCCAGAATTTTGAAAGAATGGGGGGCGGGGGGGGAGAAAGGAGATTTCCCCTGTAGGGTATATTTCCTAGATTTTGTTCCTTTCCACCAGAACTTTTGATATTATGCTTGAGCATCATTTTCCATTAGAGAAAGCTCAAACGTTTGTGCATGTTAATATTTAGAAGAGCTCCCTAGCCCCTGGACACGATGGAGGATATTGTATGCCAGCTACAGGATCACATGGATCATCACATGTGCATATATTTAAAAGCTAGAATTAAGTATCTTTATTTAAAAAAAAAACAAACCACATATGCATAAGTCTTCATCAAATTGTAATCTCAGCAATTTCATATTTTGAAGTAGTGGTGACTGCATTTTACTGAATCTTTTATGAATCAGTTGTGCATACATATGCACCACAGACAAACACATGTGTATATATACATATATATGTATTATATGAAGCCATTTTGATTTACTGTGATTCAGGGAGTATTTCTGTGCTGAAAACGGTATCCCATTTTCTGACGTTTGTGTAACAATGCAAAAAAAAAAGCTTTTAGATCTGAGTGCCAGACATCTGAAATCACCTAGTAGCAAAAAGCAACCTTGGTGATACCTAACATCATATTCCCACTTCCTTTCTTTATATACAAAAGCCTCATTCTTATACCAATTTCCACTTATTTCCACAAGCAACAAACTTATACCCTTAACAGTAAAATGACACTAAGAACAAGGGAAAAAACAAACACACACACAGACACTGACATGCCAGCTTCTTAAATCCCATCATTTCCTTCCAGTAAACAGAATAAATCTTACAGTATCTTTCGAAGTGCCCAGTTTCTTCAGTCCGTCCAGAGGGAGGAGATCTGCAGAGTCCTTGTGAATGAACTGCACCACCTGCTTCATCCTCCTCTGCTGCCGGAGGGATGCGGCTTCCCGAAGCTCCACTTCTTTCCTGCTTGGCTCTGTCAGGATACCTGAATAAAACATCTCTGTCTGCGTCTGCCTCGCTCTTCTTGAGGATGCGCCTCTAGGAGAGGAGTGAGCAGTGAAAAGCTGTCGCCTGCACTTTATAGCTGGCGCCTGGTGACGCGCTGAGAGCAGCAGGTGCTCCAGCCAGTGCAGCGCGGGGAAGGAGGGCTGAGGCATGCTGCAGTGTGTTGCACAGACACCGCGGGCGAGCTCGGGCTCAGTCGTGGGGAATGATCAGTGCTAGCTCCTCGCTAGCTCTTCTGAAAGAGCGATCAGCCATGGGTGCCTCCTGTGCTGCTCTCCAACTCAGAGCGGGGTGTAGCAAAGGGCCATTCTGCACCAGGAGACCCTTGCAAGGGGAACCGGTTTGTTTTACATAGACTTGATCCAAAAAGAGGCAGGCAGGTGTGCAGACTTCAAACATGCTGGTGCCTCCCCAAAACTCCCAACAGCCTCGCCAAGAGCAAAGAGAGCTTGTGCTCTCGTGGGGCAGTCAGAGAGGACACGCAAGCCGCACTGTCCAGGCACAGTCCTGAGCGCTGGTGCAGCTCACAACCAGCTGGGCAYAGCGGCTGGTCCTGCACATGTATCGACCCCTGGGCTGCGGATGCAGAGATGACCGGCCACACAGCCCCGCGGGTGGACAACCACCCCGTGCAGGCCCCAGGAGCTCACACTGGTGTTGGAGCTGGGCACCGAGCAGCACAGGTCTCCCTTGAGCATCACAGATGCAGATCCACGCTGTCACCATCTGCTCAGGTTCCCCACAGGACTCACGGTGCCTGGGGGCTGCCTTCAGGACAACAGCGAGTTTTTATATGCTGCATCTTTCACCAAAGAGAAACAGCTTTTATTGTCAAAAGGACCCAAACACTTTGAATGCCACAGCTCGGCCAGCAGACTAAGTTACTCATATGAACCTTCTGATTTTCAAGCAATTTGTTGCAAAGAGTAGGTACAGGAGAAAGTACCGCTCCCTGTCTGTATAGGTCTGGAAACACCTCCATGCGCTGGCTCGGTTTTCATTAAACCAAAGGTCCTCCTTTATGCAACAGAAAGAAAGCACCAGGAAAGCAGGGCTTAGCCCTGGACTGACATGATGCCCGACTTCTGGTGTGCATCTAACCTACAGGAGGAGTGGGTGTCCCTCGTGCTGCCTTCGCTCTCCCCACCGACGCAGCCCACGCTCATGCTTTCTGCTCATGAAGATGTCACCGGGACTTGGCCAGCTTCAGAAAAACAGTCCTGTCTCTGGGTGCCTAGCAAAGGAAAGGGATGGGGCAGCCAGGGAAAAACGCTTCAGAAGGAGACCAACATCAAGGTGGGTGAGAATGGGGAAAAAACAGCCCCCTCTGAAAACAGCAGGGGAAAGACATTCCTTTCCTCTTGTAGGAATTGAGCTATATCAAAAAATTAAATACATGCAAGTAATGAAAACACCAAACAGGCAGAGTGGCTTTAAGTCACAGTCAAAAACTCCCCATCCTCTGGAGCTGCCTCCTCCGCACCGGAGGGCTGCTGCACTGCGTCAAGCGGGGACGGGCCGGATCCAGCCCCACGCCCATGGCCAGCCAGTCCGACTCTCTCACCCTCACCACAGGGCCCGTCGCAGAGGCACAGGACTAACCACCTACTGCTGCATCTCGATGCGTCTCAGATGTCGAGCTCAGTCGATATGAGGGCGTCAGAGGAGCGTGTGGCAGGAGGGTCCCCGAGAGCAGTGCCCGGAGCCCGCAGGGAGGCCATGGAGGCAATGCGCTGTGTGGAGGCTTTCGGAGACTAGCTGCTGCCCCAGCTGCAGCCACGTGCTCAGCCCCTCCGCACACAGCCTTGGAGAGAGAGGAAAAAATCAGAGGATGGCACAGCAGACAAGAAAACACAACCCCGCTGTTTCACAGCCTCGCGAAAGGCCGTTGGGCGTGAGCCAGCTCGCGCACACACTGAACCTGCGTCTGCAGAGCGATAATGAGGCCGACAGCTTGAACAGGGATGTGTTTTTTCCTCCCTGCGCTGACTTGGCTCATCATGCAGCAGGGCTGTTGTTTCGCTACAAGCAAATATGCCCCAGAGGACAAAAGCACCTTATTTTTCACCTTGGGAACTCTTTGGCACTTATGCACTTGATTAAATAAAGATGTATGACTGCATCCACGCTCTCCCAAAGGCAAGGGAGAGCAGAAGAAAGCAGAATGACTTCTGCTGAAACCAGAAGATAATTTTTAATACAAAGGTCCATGGTGGAGTGGTATCCTGCCTGGCCTATTAGTGAACACTCAACCAGCTAGCAGAGTAAAGCTTCAAGAGCAGGTGGAGCGTTACAAGTGCTCTTCATACTACAGCACCAAAATGCAGCCTACATTTTAATTTAGCAAACAAGCATTTTTATCAATCTTACAATTTCACTTCCACCATGTTATAAATACACCTTATGCCAACAGATAAGAAGAAAATCTGCCCAGTGCTTTAGAGTATTATATGAGATAAAGACCCTAACTCCCATCTTGATGTAAATCATCCACTCAAATTACTCAGGATCCACAATAAAACACCAGTTCAGTGTGGATACTTTGAACACACTGGTTAACTTTCAAGTTGGTCATTTGCTTGCAACAGATTAGCCAGGGATATTGCTCCCTCCCAACATGGTGTGCCTAAATCAGAGCACGCTTCAGAAAACCTCTCATCCTGCTTGCTGGAGACAGGAATGTCCCTGGCTGACACTTCTCACTCCAGAAAAGCCCCAATGGACAAGACAATCTTTGTTTCCTGACTCCAAAACGGCATGTGTGTTTTCTCTACGGAGTGTAACATCAAGGCTGATGTCAACAGGGGGACTCAGAAGTCCAGATTTGAGAAAATTCCTCTAATTTGGAGGGAGTTGGCCCTGCTTTCCACGACAGACTTGCTCTGCTGGAAAGCCGAGATACTCGTTGCTGCAGGCATGGACAGAGAGCATATGCTGGAGACAGCACGTGCTGGGGCCCAGGGCCAGTCGGCTGCGGAGGCTGTGAGCTGAGCTGCCTTGCGCTGGGAGGAGGGAGAAGCACCAGCTCTCCCCGGGGCCCCGGGCACCTGCTGGCCCAGCGGAGCCAAGGATGGGGCGCTCCGACCTCAGTTTCCAAACCAACCCCCAGGACAAGACCTATGGAAGAAGCGCTCTCCCAGGGCTTTTCGACCCCCCCTTGCCACCGTGACTGGAGGACGTGGGAAGGCAGCCCTGACTCACAAGGAGGGCACTGGCCACACAGCTCCCCGCAGCTCAGCTGCAGCCACCGCCGGGGGGATGGACCCGTGTGTCCTGCCTGGACGCAGGAGCCGCATTGCCTGCGGTGGGAATGGAGCGAGCTAAACCCCGGCAATTTTATACGCCACCTCATGGCTGATTTACACTGGCATAGTACCCAGTCACACTTGTAGCTTAATCAGTGTAAGGAAAGAAAAGCCGGACAGTTTTGCTCACAATTGCGTTTCATTGCCTCTCTCAATGAAAAAAACAGAACTAGACAAATAAGGAAGTGGGTTGCCCCCCCCCCCTTTTTTTTAGTGATTTCTCATCTTTCTTTAAAAAGAAGTGTTTTGTTAGTACTTGCCATATCTTGAAGAGATGCCCCAGAAAACTCAGAAGAAGGAAAGGACAGAGCAGTATAATTTCACAGAAACAGGAAAAGCAGACGAGTCCCAGAAAGAATAATTTACGCCGGCACAAAGACAAAACTTCAGAAGAAAGAGTCAATTTCTAGAGGGAAGACTGTGAGGAGCTCGAGAAAATGAAACCCCAATAAGTGGTATGGAAAAATAAATTATTCTGTCCATCAGAGCAGGATAATAAGGGTCAGCTCTACCATATTCAGGCAAATAACTGTAATAATTTAGAGAGAGAAAAACACTTTTTTCTAAAAGAGTTGGACAGAAAAATCCAGAGTGATTCAGTGAGCTTCTCAGTAATCATTTCTAGCAAAAAGAAAAAAACCCACAAATATTGATAGAGCTGGAAAAAATCACACAATATACAAAGCTGAAACAAGGCTGGGATTCCCAAGAGATTCAGCCCACTCGGCACAGTAGCTCTGCACCCACAGCCCACGTTCCCAGGGGTGGTGGGGGACAAGGGCCCCACCACAGACACCACCCTGGGGCGCGTCCCCGTGCCACGGCTCCTGCCCTCTTCCCTCCCACGTGCCCACTGCCTTAGGCATGCTCGGTGGGGCACGGCAGCGCCGGGGGCTGACGGAAGCAAGACTCGGATGCTGTGCAGCTTCCCATAGGGTCTGCACTTAATTTGCCTTTCCAGTTCACTTCACATGCAGCACCAACAGATGGATGAGAGTTTCAGGAATAGAAAACTTCACACATGCCAAAACCAGAGGTCAGAATGGCAAGTCTTGCAAGAGCTCCTTTGCCTCTATTTTTCCTGGTTTGGAGAGGCTGAAACACACTTCTGAAAAATGAATGCACCAGAACATCGGGCCAGAAAAACAGTGATGTGTGTCCTAATGTCTCCTGGGAGGCTTACTGGAGACTTTTAAAGTGGCTACTGCGGACCTCAGCGATGGCCAGCTTGTGGCTGCAAGCTATTTGTGGCCAGCGGAGGGTCAGGAAATGTCCTGCCGGTGAGCGTGCAAGGCAGCGGCAAGGGACATGCTGCTAACTGAGTGCTGGCTGGCAATGTCCCCCGGGGTGCTGGCACAGGGAAGGCCGCCCGGGGGCTCCTCCCAGCCACAGCAACGTTGGGCTGCCGGGGGGGGCCCAGGCCTCCCAGGGCCGGGGACAGCAAGGGCCGCCTGCAGCCCTGAAGGGAGTGAAGGGCCACTGCTGCCGCGGCAGGCTGACCCCCTGCTATTTCACTCACTGGCTGGCTCCTCCGGCACCCGGGGTGAGCACAGCACCAAGGGTGACGCTGTCCCGGGTTTCCCGAAGGGACTAGCACTGCGCAACCAGCTGCACATGCAAGAGCAGACAGCGCTGCTGGTGCCCCCAGGGCTCCCATGTAGCTGAAACCACCACAGAGAGCTGTTCTCCCTTGTGCTTCCCAAGCGGAGAGACGAGCTCTCACCTCTTTCCCCCCCAAAACGTCCCTGGCCCAGCTTTCCTCAGGCACTGCGCCGGGCAGCAGCTGCTGGAAGGCAGAGGGCAGGGGACGCACCTTCCTCATTCATATTACACTGAGCTCTACTTATTTTGTGCAATATCATCATTATACCAGTATATAATTTTCAAAATCATTCATTTTAAGAAATATTAATACATGCTATTTTTCACCCTCCCACATATATGCTCGAGTTGAAGTGCAAATATTTATTTTGAAGTTGGCTACACCTATATTCAAAGTGCCAACCATAACTACATCATTCAGGCTTCCTGAATCTCAGCGGATTTCACTTCCCCTCCTGTCCTGCAAAAGGCAGCTGGTGTGCTAAAGGCTCCCTCCACTGCTGGGGCACTCCAGGCCATAAATTTTACATTCAGGTCATTAAAGATATAGGAGAGATCTTGTTAAAAGTTAAGGCAAAAACTGTGCGAGTCATTTCATGGTACACAAACACAATTTTCCCTCTTCTATTTTTCCACAAGTCTGACATACGGAGAGACGAGGGAGCAGCCCAGCAAGGGAGATGTGGGAGCTCCAGCACTGCTGAAGGAGATTTCTGAACTCTTAAATGCAGGAGAGAGAGGGCGCTCATTCATTTCATTTCACGTCAGGTCCTACTCTGGTGTGGCAGAAACAGCCAAGGAATAACGGGGAGCCTGTCCTTGCTTCCCGAGAGGCAGGGGCAGATGGGCAGGATACTGGCTCCGCAGGAGCAGGAGACATGCAGTGCTGCACAGCAAGGCACCCGCTGCCAGCCGCCCGCAAGAGCCCACAAGGCTTCCTCTGGCAGGGAGCAAAGTCAGAAACACCCGGGCAAGGTAGAGCTTAACAACAGCACGGTAAAACACAGTGCGCCAGGCTGTACTTGGGGAGACCAGACTGCGCAGCAGCCTCCCATGAGGCAGCTGCACGCTGCGGCATTGCTCTTGCCAACTCTGCTTTTGGCGACTTCTCAAAATAGCTCACAGCCATCCCAAACAAAGTGGTTGTGGACTCCCCACCCCAGGGAGCTGCGATGCTTTCACTGTCATTAGCCCTGGGACTAATGATCTCTAAACAGCAGAGTATCTAAGCAGCAGATGTTGCTGATACCAACAACCAGCCGTTGCAAGAGCAAGAACTGCACAGAATTTGTTCCAATAAAAATGTGTCATTGTTTTCACCCCACGTATCTTCCTTGCCCAGTCAGCAACTTTCTCACTTCCTGCAGCCTGAGGGACAAAGATGCTGCACAACACCCAGTACAAAGCCCCAGTGACACCAGCAGGCAGCAATCTTTCAATGTTTTGTGGACACAAAGGAGTCCATTCTTGGACTAAATGCCCCCTACAACAATCCACTGCGATCCACCAATGCACTTAGGCACCTGCTTAAATGCTTTGCTGAACAGGGGTTACAAGCGACAGCTCTCTGGGCAAAACTCCTTCCAGCATGGTAAAAATCACACTCCTTAGTATGTGAAATATCCGTATGCACACAAAACCACATGGGATATTTGTAGCTAGAGCAATGGTACCGAAGCGAGGCGTTTTCAGCGCTTAATGTATATATTACCCTTGGAAACTTGAGATCTCTGTTTGCTTTTAGATCTATGTGGCTAATTAGTTGTAAGGCAGCTGGCCAAATTTGTCCTTGAGTCAACACCTTGAACTTTAGTGGAGATGCAGTGGGGATAGTTGAGACCCAGAGTGACATCTGTGCCTGTCCACATTCATGGAAGTAGTTTACTAAGCTTCTAACTTGGCAGCAAGAAGTTGCAAATGTTTACCCACAGATTGCCGTAAACCCAGAACAATAGGCTGTCACCTCCTCCCTCCTACTTTCTTTTCAAACTAAAAATTATTCTCAGACAGAAGTGGCACCACGGGCAGATGCCCATGACAGACTAGGAGACCAGACCAAATTCGTTTCCCACTGGCATCTAAAAAGTGCCTTGCTCCTGGGTAGCTGAGATCGTTTTAGCTAAGGTTGTCTTCGCCATAGACACATAGCCCTGTGTCTTCGGCACTGCAAAGCGCAGCCTGGCTCCAGGATAAAGCTGTTGCTATGGCAGTGTCTGAGGCCAGCGGCTCCGAGCTCTGCTCTCACCGCATAATGACAGCTCTGAAAACATGAGCGGGCGATGGGAATAAACAACAGAGGCCTGAAGAGGAGTTTGGGCTGGCAGGGAAGTGTCCCTGTGGAGAAGCACAGGGCACCTGAAGGCCCCCAGCTGCAGGAGAGAACGCTTGGTCCTAAAAGGAGTTATGCAGAGCCTTTAAAAGCCTTCACATTTAAACGCTCTCAAGACTGCTGGCTGCTAGCATAACTGGGGCTTTGTAATGGGTGCTGTGAGAGCTTTTAAAGATCTTCAGTACTCTTTGCTTTCTAGCTAGAGAATTTTCCTCTACCTAAGCATAAAGCTACTGCATAGATATTTCTCACTGTAGACACTTTGCAGCGCTATGATTTCCAAATAGCAGCACTTGGGGAGAGAGAGGGAAACTCTTCAGGCAAGATCTACACAGTTTACCTCCTGGAGAACAGAAATCTCAGGACAAAATTTAAATTTAGCAAAAATGATCACCTTGTTTCTGGAACATGGCTGGTAAGGTGAGTGCTGAAACAGTACTGCTTTCTGAAAGGTTCCTGTATGTCAGACTCTGTTTACCAGGTGATGGGGACAAAAACAACAAGGTAACTCCAGTGACAAAATGAGCAAATGACTTGAGCAGAATTAGAATTTCCCAGCTCTTCTGCAAAAGTCCTGAAAACAAGTGCTTACGTCTGCTGTGCTAGTGTGGGATTCACCAAGGAACAACATCCTTATTGCACATTTTAAAAGACTGACTGTGAACTTCTTCTGCCTCTACCAGTTAAAGGCATATTCATAGAGGGATTTCATCTGACAAATATTTCCACCTTCTTATGGAGTTCAAACCTAAGACAGCTTTGCACCTCTCCTTCGGAGGGCAGAAGAGGGAGTAAATTGTTTTTCATCCATTCTTTACAGAGCTTGGAATTGTTCCGATTTCCCATTGGAAAAAGAATCAATGAACTCAGGATTTGAATTGCTTTAAGTTCCAAAATATCTTTAAGACAAATTAAAATTTGAGCCTAAGATATTTGACAATATCCATTTAAGATAAAAATATGATTTACAACAATGTCAGAGAGGTCACCATGGTGTTAGTCAAACACAGGATCTCTCACCTCTGTGGCACTCCTATGTTTATTTTATGAAGCCAAGACTCCAATGCTCTCAAGTGCGGCAAGTCTAAGTGATGACCATTGTACCCCCTCCACACAGCACTCACAAAACTGCAGCAACTCATAACCGGTAAGATGTAATGAGATGTGTTACTGGATACTCAGTGCTAATATTTGCTAACACACAGAATCATCAACAGTACTTCAGTGCAACTCTCCTAACAGAGATGTTGTGTTTGCCATGTTGTGGTTTGGTTAAATATCTCCACCTTCAAGTCTAGCGAACTGAGAGATACTTTAGTTCACACTATTTCTGAAAATGAAGCCAACTTCCCCAGGAGAGCGGGAGCACGCGCACGGCGGGGGAGACAGATGGTGCTATTGATTACCTGGGCTCCGAGACGCTCCTGCTCTCCCTGAGGCGTAACTGGCTGCAAGAACGCCTGCTCAGCCACTGACACGAGTCAAGCTATGATCTAGCTGAGCAGGAAAGCTGAGTTCCCCTGAAAAGATGGAGGAAATCAGTTGCTGGTTACACACACAGCTTTATTTCTTAAAACTAATGTTCAGAGGCCACTGCTGACAACAGCAAGACCTGAGTAACTAGAAGGATGGGGTTTGGAACAGGTAAGGCAGATCGCCAGAATCGCTCACTGTTCTCAGAAGTAAATAACATCTGCTGAATTTACGCATTCACAGTCTGTTTCCTCCAGCTTCCTCTGTGGTTTATTCTGTCTGCAAATCATAACTTGCAACCTGCACATTTCATCACTAGCAATCAGAGAGAAGGGGAACAGCCCTGATGGACACACAGCGTTCAGTTCAGGAGAGGGTCTCCTCCCACCGCAAGCTGAAGAGGTAGCGATATCTGGCCCAGTGGCATGGGCCTTTCTAGGCCCCACGTCTGCATTTTTTAAGTGTAAAATAATGCAAAGTATGAGCAATGACATTTCAATCTTTGGCTCCTGCGTCTTGCAGAGTTTGCAGTGGACCAGGGAATACTCATTTAGGCTCCACTGGAGCTGCTGACGCCAGAGCTGGATAGCAGGAAGCATTTCCTCAGTACATTCATACATCTGTGCAAGAAGATGGAAGCACACTCGAACCGTTCTGGTAATGAAGCCCCCAGTTTCAGCAGACACTTAGTTTTAAGCCTCCTGCTGCAGAGGATCTCAAACAAAATCCATGGCTGTTTGGCAGCTTAGACTTTAAGAGTTTTTTTCCTAAGGGCCACATGCTGCCCTCTCGTGGGGAGCCCTGCAGACGGTGCCACAGCCCACTGGGCCACCTCAGCCTTGGCACAGCCAAGGCAGGTAACACAGGCAGCCGCAGGCTGCCAGCACCCCGGGAACAGCTGCTTCGCACAGGGCGCTGCAACCTATGCTTCCTTATGGGAGCTCTCCAAACCCTCAAAAATCTTATTTACCTGCCCCACCCCAAGGACACCAGGCAGGCATAATCTCTAGCAGGTGTTTGAGGGAGGCACAAGGCTCGAGGCTGTTAAGCGCTGGGGCACCAGCATCAAAGCACAGGCCAGCAGCACCCATAAGCCAGGCCATCTTCAGGATCAAATTTTACTCCTACATTACTGTATACAATAACGCAGTCCTGGGCAGGCTAAGAGCAAATTCCCACATCTTCTACCCGTGGGGTCTTCTGTGAATGAGGTGTACCTGACACCAGGGTCAGAGAGATCCTGCTGGGCCAGAAAGCTACAGGCCTTTGTCACCTGCTCCAAGGGTGCACAGTCCAGTTGGATGTGTTTGGTACAGTGCTGTGATGGCTGCCTGTAACAAGCTCATCTAAAGCTACCGGCCCTGGCTTGGGGGTTTATGCACTAGCAGACGGAGATAGCAATGCCTGCAGTGTTGAGCGTTCAGTTACTGGAGCTAAGCTTCGTTCTTCCACTGAATGAAGTTGCTGTTCTCAGCATGGATAAGCCTTTTCAGGGGTTTATTTTTGTAAGTTTATGGAGAGAATTAGCACCTACAGGAGTAGGGACGCAATTGTGTGCTACATAAGTCAGATAGGCATCCTGAGCGCTTTTCTGCCAGTGGCTTTTTTTTTTTTTTTTTTTTTTTTTTTTACTAACTGCTACTGCTCTGCACAACCCTTCACACCAGCACTGCACCAGTAAAAGCAAACCGGGGGCCATCCAAATTTACATGAAGGTTGTGGCCATACAAAGCCTTGCCTACTGAACACACAGATGTTGAATTCCCAGTTTTCTGGAGCATCTTCTTAATTTCCACATTAAACCCCAGAAGAACCGCGATCCCCTCTCCCTTGATACCCCCAGGCTGTTATCTAAGCCTTGCCTCTTTACACGAAGCCGCTCCGGGTTTCGCCCTGGGCAGCACCTCCAGGGCCCAGCTGGCATTTTGCAACAGCTCTTCCAGTGTGGGCACAGAGACGTGTAGCTGTGGTCCCTGGGGGGACAGGGGTGCAAGGCAAACACTAGTGCCAATGCAGTGACAGGGAACGCGAACCTCGGGCCCTAGATCCAGAGCAAACTCTGGCTCCCTGCAGCCTTGCACTGACAGCAAACAGCCCAATAATACCATAGTGCTTCAGTGCTATAGCCAGCAGCAGTAAAGGGCTCTCAGCATCTCTGAGGACAAAGGTGCATTTGAAACTTCCTTTGCCCCTTTTTTTTGACCCCAACTCTTGCCTGCTGCTTCTGGGGTCAGGGGAAGCAGACTCATAGAAAAATGCAAGTGAAATGCCAGGACCGTTCAGGCCCTACAGCAGCCTCAAGGCTGCCCACGCAGCGGGGAGGAGCCTGCAGGACGCCAAGGCTCCTAGCACATCCCTGCCTGGCACCTCCTGCCCTTCTGGGTACCCCCGAGGCTCTGGGCCCACCCTGCGCCCCTGCCGCCCACCGGCGCACGCATGCCCGCTCCCGCACCGCCGGAGGCCGGCAGCAGCGCCGGGGCCGGGCACCCACCGCAGGCYGGCAGGGTCCATCACGGCTCTCGGCCTGCGGCCGGCTCTGCCACTGCACAGGGATGGCCTGGCAGCTCCATGCTCCGGTCGGGGCTCACGGCCCCATTAGCTTCTTGCCTTTTCTTTTCTTTTTCCCCCTCCTCCTCTCTCACTGAACGTTTGCATTGTGCACGCTGCTTTCATGACAGCTGTTTCACAAACGGCTCCCATTCTCATCACACACACACATGGATATACATATGTATTTCACATACCTCTACACTTCTCCATCTCCTGAACTTAATCCCAGCTAGAGGCTCTCCATCCATACAGAAACTCAAGTCTCCTGTCCACGCTTTATGTTTTGCACCATTTCTTCTAGCACAGCAAGTGGGAAAGAAGGCACAGGATACAGCTCAGACTACCCCTGCTCTATGAGATCCAAGGCACAGAAGATAAAACTGTTACTCCAAACATAGTCAAGCATAAACTTACTCGGTACTTAAACTTTTCATGGGTGTTTGTAGTGATCTTGGCACAATATGAAACACTTGAACTAAGAACTACCAAATAACAGCTTGTGTCTCAAGTGACAGCTTCAGAGCATTTCACAGTTTCCAATGCTACTTTCTCCCCCTTAAAACTAAGAAACCCTAATTTCCTGATCCCCAGAATGGTCTCAGATGGGAAATTTCATAGCAGATTATTAAAATCCAGGTTTGCAAGTCTACAATGCCTGTTGAAGCAAACTTCCCATTGAAAAAAGCAGGCTTCAGTTGTGTTGGCAAATTTAGTATTTGCCTGCATGAGGGAATTTCTTGAATGAAATCTGTATTTATACACACATATCAATATGGAAAAAGATTTCAAGATCTTGTTTTCTGGTTTGTTTTTTGCATGTGTACTAAATGGGCTTTGCTACATGGGCCTCAAACAAACTTTACTATTCAAAATTTGTTTAATCAAATTTGTTTAATCAGCTGCAGTAACAAATATGTATTTAAACAGGGAAAACTTTCTTTTTAACACTTAAAGTGGATTTAATATGATCGTTTAAAAGAAAACAGCAACATGCAGGAAGTCATACATAATTTCTACTGACTTGGAGAGAAACTGGACAACTGACCTGTGGGTGGAATCTGTCCCCCGAACACTCTAAGTCCTTCTGTTTTCCTTCCTGCAGGTGCACTATTTTCATCATTGCTCAGGGGAGTTTCACACCAAAACACGACAACATATGTTGTGGAAAGCAGAGCTCCCCACTATGGACTGAAAGTCTGCCCTGCAAGCAAAAGGACTGTTCAAACCAACGGGCAGTAGCGAGACCCGTTGTAGGACAATTCGGCTTCAGCGATGCCTAGAAACATACCTACTTGTACCAGGCCTGGATTTGACTCAGGAGTTTTAAAAACTACTTACGTGTGCAAGGCTGCTGCTGGAAGAGACAAAGTTTGAGTGGAGCAGCATTAAAGGGAACGTAGGAAGTATTATGTACATCTCAGTTGTGACAGGTTTCATATTCAGCATCTATTACATTTACAGAATGTCATCTACATGCATGATTAAAAAAAGTATTTGCATTTCTAATTTATTTAAATCAGAAATATTTGTGGACCACTATCCTTGCAGTCTGTTCCCAAGGATTATTGTAATACCATTCCTTCCTGCTTACTCACATTAGACCTCTTCCGATTCCTTGGATTTAAATAAGCTTCAGATCCTGCTCTCTATATTCCGCTACTACTTATGCCCATTATGCAAACATCCAAAGGTCCCAATCAGGATTTGGCTCCCACTCTTCTGGGAGTTCAGAAGATATTGCGAATTGACATTCCCTGTCCTGGAGGGTGCCTGAGCACTCATGTCCATCACTGCAGCCTAGACTGTGGCAGCATTCACAGTATCAGGAAGAATATCTGAACATCACAGTTTTGGGCTGCAATTAGCCTCTAGTCATTGCACTTTTCCACAACTGCCAAAGTCCTGTATGTCATTTACTTTGCTGTCTTTTCATATTGACCAGTGTCAGCTAACAACAGCTAACAACTGAATTACACAGTTGTATCTTCCAGAAGTGCACCAAATGAACCCAGATGGCTACATTCATTTTAACACAAATCAGTTCCTGTTACTGCGATCAAAGCAAGCTGAGGGGCATTCACAAAGTAATAAAATACTTTGCAGTTATTTTAGGTGTTTCATTCTGTCTTGATACAGCCCGTCAGGCTTATCCATATAGGAATCATTTTTAACATAATTATTAGATCAACTAATATCAGGATAATTCTGGTCTTACAGTAGCCAGAAATATGTGCACCACTAAATATACAAAAGATTGTATCTATGTGGGTATAGATGCAGGCTAATAGAATATTACATATAACAAAATATTATGGTAAGTAGATGTTCCCAGGATATAAAGTTTATCTGATGTGAGGAAACTTGTGACACAGCCCTTAATTTGGGCATAAAACTACTTAGCACAGCAAAGACAACTGAAAATATTACCCAATGTTCTCATGCAACTAAAAGGTCACTGGTTTATTTCTCTTATTAAGAGTAACAGTCTGAAACATTTTACATTAATTTACAGTCATGAAAAAGATCCCTATGAGTATTTCACATAGGCAACATTAAGTCATCCAGTTAATGCTAATTATTATTTCAAAAGTTAAATCCTGTTGTATAAGGTTAAACATTTTTTGAATTATTTCTTGCCAAAAAATAAGATCAGTCTACAACCACATAGACAGTAGAAACTCAAATTTCTAAGGAGCCAGTACCATTGCTATGAAGTTACAATACCAAGCGTTACAACATTCTGCCATAATTATCACTTCTTACAATGTTTAAGATGGCAAAAATTCCCTCTTCACTTCGTACTGCACATGCAGCATCTACAATAAAAGGGGAATTTTTATTCATAATGTTCATATCAAAGGTAACAGAAGAGCTTCCAAGGCATTTACTTTTTACCTACAAAAAAACATGGCTGTGGAGCAAAAAGGATTCTTCTTCAAGAAAGGGCAGGTTTTTCCGCTCTGCATACCCCAGTAATACCCGCCTCTCCCTCCGCATGCCTGAAACTTCCACAGACAACAGTGAAAATGCTTTGTGCCCACAGGGCAACAGAGAGGCGCAGCTGAGATTCACCATGCAGACCTAAGGTGAGACCCTGGTCACAGAGGAGTTGTGCAGAGCTGGAACGTCAGTGTGCCTACGAGATGAGTGCAGTGCAACAAATCCCAAGTGCACTGATGAACAATATTTGGATGTGGCACAACTTTTTTCTCAAACTCTTGTTAAAACCAATCACTCCAATTTGTGTATCACTCAGCAACACAAAAAAGAGCCCTTCGAACCTGAAACCTTCTCATGAGGGAATTAGTGAGAAGCGGCTCGCTTCCCTGGGGGAGCGCAGCCAAGCCACTCCAGTGCCCATAAGCAGCTCATGTGCTCATGCAGCACCCCACGCACTCAGGGCAACTGCTGCGGCCTCTCACCCATGTCGAGGAGCTCCAGCACCACGCACAAGTGATTGTGGGTCACCATGACTCACTGACACGCTGCATCTGGTGCGGGGAGCTGTGGACAGGAGAGAGGCCATGCCCTGCAGCCAGAAGGGAGGCTATCTTGAAATGCCTTGCTGGCAGCTCAGCACAGCAGCATATATTCACCACAGATATCGCACACCTTTCCCATCACCCTTTCTCTCATTTGGGCATCCCTTAGCCATTCCTCTCCCCAATCACACTGTCTCCTTCTAGATCACCCCTTCTGTCCCTTCCCATCTGGCACCAGGGGGCCTGTTCAGGCTGGAGCTCACCAGCCAGGGAAGCACAGGGGCCTGGGTTCCCTCGCCTCCATTGTGCTGATCTACCCCAGCCTCCCTCATGCCCCGGCCTCATCAGCTGCCCCTTGCCGCAGGCCTGGCAGCCCGGTTCCTGCAGCAGACACCCACCACCATGCCAGCAGGAACTCACAAGCAGTGCCTGAGCCAGAGCAGAAGCACCAGCATGGCTGGCAGGGGCACACTTCTCCCTCTTGGCACCAGCACAAGCAGCAGCTCTCCTCCACCCAGACTGTGGCAGGTCCTTCTGAGCAGCACCACAGGGAACCCAGCATCCCATCACCTGTCCCAAGAGGGTCTCCTCCCCAACAGTGGCCTGAGGGCTGTCCCTCCCCATCACGCCAGGAGCAAGATGCATCCCTCACTGCATGACAGGCTACACTGTCTTGCATGCTGCAGAAGGAGGCTCCCATAGCGTGACAATACAGTAAGGCTGCTTTTGGTGGCATTCATTTGCTCCTAGCAATGTATGGAAGAGACTCAGACCCTGGTTCTGGATGGGAGTTTCATCTATCGTACTGTGAATGTGGTATTATTCACATACAACAGTTAAATACCACATGCCAGTGCAATGAAACCCAAAGAGCTCCGACTCCAAACCCTAGAAAAGGGAGCAATTGGCCTGGCTGCACTGCGGAGTTTCGGTACCTTTCCTAAAAGGGCACACAGAGGAAGTTTTGCACCCACTGCGTCACTCAGAGCACTGCCAGTGACCTATTCAGAAAGAAACAGGTTGTAAGTTCAAGTGAGCGGGTTTGAGGCCATCTCCCTTCCAGACACAAGGTCCAGAAAGTACACCCCACTGCAGAAATGGTTTGCATGGCCAGAGGACAATGATGTAACATAACTGGTCAGAAAAGCATTCAGACAACAAAAACATTTTGATCAACATAGTTGTCCCTACAGGACCTTTCAGAATAGCCTTCCCTTGCGTAAGAAACAACCTGAGGAGAAGGACCCAGACTCTGGGAACTAGGAACTGCTGTTTGCCCCAGACTTCCTCTGTGGCCTCAGTCTGGTTGAGGAGTATCTCCACCCATCCACTCCTCTCCAGCAAGACAGGGAAAGCAGCCCTGCTCTGCTCAACAGGGCCATTGCAAGGTGCTCAGACAAGATAAAGAATATAAAGATTGAGGCCCGTATAAGAACCTCATACAGATTTAAACTGTGATGTACAAGAGCATAATCTGCATGCAAAGCCTGCATTTAAAATGGGGCTTATGAGTTCAGCTGCAGGTGCTCAGAAGATAGAATTTTATACTATTTTGAAGAGGCAATGCCTCATTCTGTCCCAGACCTATGTACAGGGAAAGAGCACTGGGACTTAGCAAAGTATCTGTTCCATTGTAGCATTTGCAGTCAGGCCAAAATGGAAGCATCCAGTGGGTCAGGGTCCGTTTTCCATTACTGTGGAGCCCGACTTTCATCCTGGTGTTATTTCATTTAAACCAATGGATCATCAGCATGAATATGGAGAAATACAGTGTGATCCAGACCCAGAGCATTCAGGCTAATATTCAACACTTTGCTTATTCCTCCATATGCCTCATACAACACACAGTTCAGAGAAAAATGACATCTTGTGCAATTCTTGGACTCGCTGGTTTAGATTAAAAACATTTCAATCTTAGCTCTGAATTTCCTGCACAGCAAAAGTTGAGACATCAATCTTGTCCTCACTTTCAGTGAGGCTGAACGTGAACCCAGCTTTGTTGAAGTAATGTGCGTTTATGGCAGCCCACTACTTAGCCTGTCTGTCCTCATTAGCTTTTAGAGTTACTGATGAAGCATCAGGGCAGAGCTCTACAAACTTCTGCTGGCACCATCCAATTACAGAAATTATGATCAGTCTCTAATACACACACCCATGAAGTATCATGGGTACCCAAAAGGTATTATCTGTAAAGGAATCAAAATTCTGGTCATCAAAATATTTATATTAGCTGAGAAAGCCAAACTCTGCCAAGAACAGAGCTGGCTGGCAAGCTTCCCCAGAGTCTCTCCACCACCGAGTAAAACACAGAAAGCAGCCCCACCTACTACAACCCCTCTGTGCATGCCCAGGGCTGGTTAGTACTTGAAGTACAGCACCAACTATTTGTAAGGCCTCAAAAATCTGGAAACTTTAGAGCGCAGCAGCCGTATGAAGGATCTTGGGAACATCTCTCTTGATTCTTGGGCTGTGTACTTGAAGTAGTTCTGTGGATGTGCCAACACGTCAAACAATGCTTTTATCAGCTTCTTATCCTAGAAAAAGGAAAGCAGATTTTCCAGTCATACCACAGAAGAGTTAGAGTAAGTATCAACAAAGCTTAATCACCAGTCCACTCATAACAGATTATGAGCATTTTATTTTTCAAGTACTAATGTTTCAGGGGCTCTCAGATCAGTAGAGCGAGGCTGATGTTCAGGCCCCACAAAGTCAGTCAAGTGGCACACGGAACATTAGTGGTGTCAGGACTTTCTCCCTCCTCTTACTTTCAAGAACAGCCAAACCCAAAAAGCTGGGGCTAATATCCAGCAAAAGAAAGGTCTACCTGGGATGACATCCACTCAACTTGCCCATGCAACTGTCCCCTAACCCAGGGAGGAAAAGTCCTTGCTAATCTACAGGCTACAGTAGCAGCACTAAGCTCTACTCCAGGAGATGAAATCCCATGTCCTTCAGTTTGCTTCACTGATCCCTTCCTACACAGTCTATGTGAGGCCCAAGGGGCTAGCCTTACTATAAAGAATTACACATGTTCCTAGTATGTCTGACCCACCTTTAATCTCCCTAGACAAAGGGGCTCTTATTGATTGCCCTGCACAAGTGGAGCATGTGCTGATTTGGCACTTCCCTGAAGTAGTAGCACGTCTACTGCACCAAGGAACAAATCCAATACAGAGCAGGAGGCAACCTCACTGGCAAAAATTAGTGTCATTTACAATCAAAGCAACATTTTCAGTGGAAGAAATTTACCTTAAGTATTTCTTGATGATTTTCAGATGCATAAAGTCTACCATCCCGAACAATATCTTCTATTAGCTCTTGGTAATCCTCTATTGAGAATGCACAAGATAGTCATTTGCAGGTTCATTTCAGTTACATATTCAATATCTCCCTTGGTTACATATGTAAATCCTACCCCCAACAGAACCAGTCATACTGGGCTTTCATATTAGCAGTCGGAAAGTATTCCAAATGCTCTTCTGTAAATAAAGTGCAAACACTATTTACTATGAGGCTATAAAGCATACTCTGCTGAGCTGCTCATCATCAATCTGTCAAAAGCAAAAGAAATCATAAGGTACTTAAGATTGTAACACATACTGTAACCATGTGGCCTGCTTCAATCTAATGGCACTACAAAAAAACTGGAGCTTTCTGATCTCTGTTTCAGTAGGGGAGGGAACTCGCTCTGAGTGTAGAAGGATAAGTGTGTATGGTTAAGATGGCTGATGGGGATAACACAGGACTGGCCTAGATGCACAAAATGACCTGAAAACGGTGGGTCAAGGAAGCATTTTCACAAAAAGTTTCCAGAAAAGATGGAATGCCTTATTCCGAAGGGGGCAGTTTTTGAGAGGTTTTATTCTGTAGTAGCAAAGTCTCCACTAATCACTGCTTTGTGGAGCCTTTAAGGAGCCTACAAATGTCCCAGAATCGGACATAACAGCAGTCCCAGTGCTGGACTGCCTGGCATTACAGGGGTCCAGAGCATCCAGACCTCGTCACAGGGGAACTCCCAACACTCCCAGCCTGCAAAGCCCTGTGGGTGAGCGCCTCGAGGGGCCTGATCTGAAAGGAGCACCTCCTGCTACCAGATGACAGCTCGTAGCAGCAACACAATAAATCACAGCAGCACTTACCAGTGCCCCTAACTGGGGACACACTGTTCCTGAAGCAACCCAGAATTAGGAAGGCATAAAAATACATTAAAAAAAAAAAAAAAAAAAGCATTCAGGCTGAGAGTTCTGCACTTTGCCTTTGTGAGCTGCAGCCCAGAATCCCAGCTCTTGTTTAAGTCTGTGGAAGACTGGAAATATGATTGCACTTAAGACTACAGCACAATACAGAGACCCTTAAACTAGTTTTAAATGAAGACAGATACCAGAAGCAGTCTAATAGTGACACTAGCAAGAGGGCTGAATTATCCCTTCTTAGCAGGGTCAAGGAGCCCACAAGGAGTTGTGTGCTGCTGCAGCTGTACTAGTCCACATCACTCTCAGCTGCTCACATCCACTTACCATCATACGTTACGTAGGGAACTTGGAATCCTTTGGCACTGTTCCCTTCATTTGACTTGAACTGGATCCACAGCTTCTTAGACCTTGAAGTGAAAGCTATAGGACGTTCATAGGTTTGACAGGTTTCATACGTGGTCACAGAATTGGAAGAAGCTTTCAAAGAAAACACACAATAGCCAGTTATCTGACAAAACTTCATGGCAATCAGCAATTAAAAAACAAAAAAACAAAACAAAAGAAGGTCAAACTACCAAATCAAGAAATGCTTGCATCTTGGTAGGCATCATGCTGTGATAGTCAAACAAAAGCAGTTGCACATCTAGTTCTGCAAGCATGATTGCATTAGGAGTTTGCTCACAGTCTGAAATTGTATTGAGAGGAACAAATTCTGCCCTCAACACACAGGCTTCTTCTTCTCCCAATGTGCTTAACCAGGTTTCAATATCTGCAATATGCTTCTGATCTCTCAATAGGACAACTCACATCCAATTGGTATTGTACAGCCTAAGGGGAGTTCCTATAACCCCTTTCATACCTGTGAGTAACTTAGGTAGCAAATGGGAAAAAAGCATGCTCCAACCTGCACCCATGTCCTGCTAGTGTTAATAAAACACTATCCTTCATAACCACACAGGCCATCAATGCATGGCAGGCCATCAATGGATGACTTCTTGGTTCAGGAATATTTTCCTTTTTCACAAAAACAGTCTACTCCTTGAAGGATGCGCCTATAAGTAGGGACTGAAGCTATATATTCACAGATCAAGCACCTGCGGGGATTGGTTTCAAGCCTAGCAAGTATCTCCTCTTTCTTAACCCAGGCTAGAAATGCTTTGTGTAGTTCATCACTAATTAGCTTGAGCTATCTACCTCCTCTTGTTTCTCACAAAGTTCACCGACACATCATAGCCTTGCACCCTCAATTCACCTGAACCCATGGAGAAGCTTTGCAATATAGGATTTCTCAATTTGTCATTTAAAGAAATCAACTGTCCTACTCTTTAGAGCTCTACTCTTAAGTACAGGACAGCTGGGCTACGTTTGGTTTAACTAACAATCATGTTAGGGCTAACAACAATGAATAGGAGAAGCTTGTGTTGCACACTGAGATACATACCATAAAGCCTCAGTAAATATTTCAGACTTACAGCTTTTTCGCATCACCAGGTAGTCGCCACACTCATCTTCTATTGGCAGAAATATTTCTGGAACCACAATCAGAATACGGCGCTTTGGCGGTGGGTTAATATTCCAAGTACATTCAGCATTTGCAGGATAGTCCCCCGGATAGTTTGGTGATTCGATATATCCAGTGTAATCTCCCAGTTCACCTCCACACTGCCTATCTGAAAAAGCAATGCAGCATGCAGGACCAGGCAGAGTGAGATCTTCCTACAGCTTTCTCTAGAGTCACTGGGTAATAGGCACACACACTTTGCTGTTTGCATCTGATGCAGCTAAAACTCTCTTCACCAGCTTCACTTCACACTACTGCCTGCTTTGGTTTAATCAGTGTTGAGAAATAAAATACAGGTTAATCCCTGATAACGTAGAAGAGTTGCAAATGACCAACCCACAGCCAGGCAGCAAGACAGTTGTAAGAGGACATAAAAATGGTCAAGCGAGGATGTTTCACTTGCTTGTACCAGACAACATTTTATAGAAGTATCCACCAAAGTCTAACTGGAATCTGCTCTGCTTAGACGCCATGTCTGCAGCAGCACAAACAGGGAAGAGAGCAGGCCTTCCCTCTGCACACATCAGCACCCCGGCATGGATACAACGCCATAACCTTCAACAGGAGAGAATGAGCCCCAGTGCAGGATACTTTGCCCATACTCCCCAACTTGGCATGGTCAGCTATCTGGGTACCGCAGAACCGTAACATGGATGCGTAAGTGTGACATGTCCAGGGAGCAGAGCTTTCAAGCAAGACACATGCAGTTTCCAGAAATGTGTTTTTATATATGTATGTATACGTATATGTGTGTATATACAAGTAACTCCACAGGTTTTTCTGAGGAGTCTCCTCTCTCCCCTCTGTTTTCTCTTAATTTAGCCTTGACTTCCCAAACTACAGCTACCATAATCTAGAACAGTGGCTCTCTTTGCAATTGCTTCTTTCAGAGGTTTTTATTAAGAAAAAATGCTTACTAGAGCCAAGTAGATTTTGTAAGCCAACTTCCATTCCTTTTGATAGAGGGGAAAGAAACCAGGATGCTGAGAACACAAACTCACTCTGCTATATCACAGGAGAAAAGATTTAATAGCAAGACCCAGAGTGACCCAGCACCCAGTGGCAAGACGCAATCATCACTTACCTTAAGAAGAATGGTGGAACCAGTCTGCAGAGGTGGTCTCCCATGGACCTCAATAAGTCGCTTGGAATGAGATGCAGGTAGGCAGTAAAAGAGGGGCAACACCACTGCCTTCTCTCCAAGCTCCCTGGAGCAAAGCTAAATTTTGCCCTTAAGGCCACTCTGAATATTAATGACCCAGCCTTTTCATTTGTAACAGACTGTCAAAGCGTATCTTGCTATACTTACTTTTGCATTGTGTTATATTAGTTGACCCATCAAAGTCAGTGGTGGTGTTTCCAGGGCACGAAATACAGTAATTTTGTCCAAACTCAGGCTGGTACGTCCCAACTACGCAGCGAATACATCGATGAGTTGTAGTATTATAAAAATGGCCAGGTGAACACTGAACTGGAAGGTATTTAAAGAGGCAGCATAGTTAAAAAAGCGGCAGTAGCACATTACAATTTAATTTTTATGCATTTTTATAGAGCATATTCTAATTTCAATGCCTGCAAGGCTATATCCATGAACTACTAAGGTAATAAAACAGAATTAAACAGATTTCAGTTTGCCAAATCACTTTGTCCAAGTTCAAAAATCCCACATGTAGTATTACAGAGCAGTGTGTGGAAGGAGTAATAAAAGATAAGATGGAGTGAGGAAGTCCAGCATGATTTTGTTAGCAGGACATTCACCTGAAGAGTGTGTTATCAAATGTTTGACATAGAAGATGAACCTTTTGTGCAAATACTAACTAAACCTTTCTGTCTTGCCAGCTTACACTGAGCAGCAGGTGTACTGCTGCTGCATCCTAGGAGATCCCTGTGATCAGCTCACCACAAGCAGAGGTGAAAGTTTGGCCCTCTACAATTTGTGCATTGTACCAATATTAGTGACTAAACAAATATATCGCCCTCTTCACTCAAAATCACACACTATCTTACAACAACAAGCAATGACTCATGGTACAGTCACCTTCACCAGATCTGCTACTACCTTATTTCATCACGTCACCCAAATTACCAGAACACACAAGCTATAACCCTCACAGGGGCTGCTGAGGGTACCTCCTGCAGCACCAAAGCCAGCCCCCATCCTGACATACAAAACCTTTCATAAACATAACAAATTCTATGGAAGATGTAGACATGAGACAGACAGACACAGGAGGGGAAAAAAAAAAAAATGCTTTCTAGCAGACTTGCAGCTTCTCATTCCAGTTTGCTGGAATGCAGACAGGAAGATTTTCTTCTCTCATTGCAATCTGAGAACACAAGACCTACAACAGCTTTGCTTACATCTCTAATATGATTATTTTAATTTGATTTTGCTTAACTATTCTGCATCTGCATCTATGCCCATCATCATCTGTACCAAAACCTGACAGAAAGCAGTCAACAGCATGGGCCATAGATTATCTTAGCTCTTAACTTCACTCCCACCTCTTTTTGTTTGCCCTTTTTAATTTGTGGGACTGAAAAATATTTTCCAATTCCTTTTACCTCATTTGGCAAGTTTACCTCTCTCAGCTTGACTTTAAAAATAGTTCACTACCTGGCCTTTCAGATGTAGTTTTCTGTGCTGCACAGTCCCTTTTTCTGTTCCTTTTAGTCTTTGCTTGCTCCCAGATAGTCTTTTTCTTGCTGAGGCTTTTATTCAGCTAGCTCAGTCTGAAGCGCTTCACTACATGTTTTTTCCCCCCTCCAAATGCTTCAGATACATGTTCCAAGAAGTTCTTGCACCTGTGATTTAAACAGATTCGGCATCTCATGTGGCCCCTTATACATGCAAGTCCCTGAGCTTTTCATTCCAGATGATACAAAAATGCCTTTAATCTCTACTTTAATTCAAAAACTGAACCTCATCTACAGATCTGTTTTGGTTTACCTGTTATGTTAAATAAATCTGAAATCAGTTCCTCTTATTTTAATCCAAATTTGGTGGGTTTTTTTTGCACTATTTTTAACTGTTCTAACTTTGCAAAACTGAGTATGAAACAGCAGTGTTTGTGGATTCAGTGATTCTTCATTGAAGAAATCTGTTAACTATCATGTTATTACCAGAAGCATTCGTTCTTCAACCATACCACAAGATTCTTCTATTATGCTGCAATTCTCAATGTTCTCAATAGTATACATATCTTAACTTTTACCAGAGAGGTCTGTTTAGCTAAACTAGCACCAAATATTTGTATCAGGACCCTATTTCTGTCCCTCATTTCTACTCTATTCCAATAGATTTTCTATTACCACTTCTTATTTTTTGATAAAAGTGATGGTCTTTTATCCATGCCTTAAGATACTGGGCAATTATAACAATTAAGTTTTCATCTCTCTCTACGGACATGTATTTTTATTGGCATCTTCAAAGACAACTTTATAGCTGTCTTTCAGTTTTTTAGATTTTAGATAACTAAAATGCTAACAAGATATCCTTCCATTCTTAAAGATAATGATCCCATCTGATTTTCACTCTTGTGAGCCAAATTTTGGGAGCTTATTGCATGGCAGCTCCATTGTGGTCAAGTTTGGAGGGCTCTGTGAGGTACTGCAGAGTGAAGCTGAATGCTGGCTCTTTAAATATCTCCCAAGGCATCCAAGCCAGTTTCTCATTATGAACAGGAAGAAACCATTCTTTGTTATCCTTTAGGTCTGCAGTTTCCTCCTTCACATTTTGAAGCAGACTGCTGTGCTCAAAACCAAAATGTCAATAAGGCATAGAGCTGTTGATTTTCCCCTGAGACTTTTTTTTCTCCAGAATTCCTTTCTGTAACTCTTCACAGATCACTGACTTCACCAACCAACTTCCACCTATCTCCCAGCACCTCCTCGAGTCTTGTATAAAAACCAGTTATGAAAAGACTTGAGGTTCTACTGAGTTTCCTTGCAGCCAGGCCAGGGCAGCTAACTACGAGAAACCTGGCAGGAGAGATCCTTGAAAGGAGAAGCACCCTTCTTGCAATGCCTCATTTGTAGCCAAAGCCGTAGCTTTGCCTCGTAGCAGTGCAGCTCATCATATCTTGATCTTACCTTTGGTCTCACAGTCCTGAAACAAGGATGCACTGCCGTATCTTGTTGTTAGACCTCCTCCGCAGGGAAAGCAGGACACCCGCCCAGCTTCAGGCTGGTATGTTCCAGGGGGGCACGGCAGACAGGGCTTGAAGCCATCAGGGGAATATTCACCTGGTGAGCACTGATCTAGAGGAGGAAGAACACACTTGCCTCAACCTGCACATTAGGGGTGAAGGTATGTTAGTGAGCCTGCACAGGACCTGCAACTCCACAATGTATCCGTTCTCCTCTTAACTGGGAAAGTGGGGGCCCGGGGTTCAGAACCAAATGCAAGCAATCCATAGGACTCAATACATACACTGTATCCTGTAAAATTGAAATGGACATTGATAACTTCTGGTGCTGGTGAACTCCTCTGTGAACTGCTATGGATTTCATGCTTTGTTGCAAGGCTGTCACACCAGCCCTGCCCAGTAATCTCTGTTAATCTGTATGGTGTGATCAGATAGTGACTATCCCCTGTTTCTAGCTAAAGAGCTCTTGGACTCCTCCAAAATGAAACAATTTAGCACTGAAACAGAGGTACCAAAAATGTACTTACAGATTTCTAAAAACATTTTTAATCTTAATAATTCTTGGACTATCATAAACACTGATGTTGCTGAATTGCATGAAAACCTCAAGCACAATGAAGACTTGTGCAAACTTACTAACCTAAACATAATGCATGCCTCAAAGACCTTAAATAGAGAAATCCTCTTGCCATTCCTCTGGTACTGGATCTTAGATATGATTATCTGTGCTCTGAATTGCTGTTTTCTGTATGGTATGTAGATACCATTAACCTAATCAGACTGATTTTATTTAAACACACATCCCGATATTATGTAACAAACCCAGGAATATTTATGGGTACCTCAAAAAATTCTATTTTTCAAAGTTTTCACAAAACAACTAATTTTCATGTCAATACTCAGTAACTACCCTGCTTTGGAAGGCACAAAATACTACTGCAGTTCAGCTGTGCTGAAAAATCCTGTCCTTTTAAAAGAGCTGTTACGATAATAAACTGTTAGTTTTAGTTTATAGCTCCACTAAATCACTCACTGAATAGCTGTTTTGTTAGGAAGTTAAATTGGCCTTGGCTTCATTTCAGGATATATGACTAACAACAAGCATGGCACTAACTACCGGTCATGATCAATGATGAAGAATTTCGTTTATGGCTGATATACTTGATGGAATAGTGAGCACTCCTCTTTAGCTTAAAAATAAAATACAGTAGGTTAAGCAATGCTCTGTAGCTCATCAATGAAAGCTAGCAAGGAAGGAGACCATCTCAGCTCTTGGTTCTGACTTTTCCACCATATATCACTTCTGCTCTCATAAGGAGACACATTCATTTGCTCCCAAGCTTTTCAAGCCTTTCTTATTTTATAAACATTCCTACAGAACACTCATCTCTACTCTCTGTGCAACTCAACAAACATGAATAAATTAAGGCTTTCATTGCAACACTCCTAATAAGGTAGGGAAAGAGCACTATTTTCATTTCAGTGACAAGGAAAGACATCAAGGTTAGTAAAGGTGATTCCGAGAAGTGTCTACTGACTTCAGGAACCCAGAGTTAATGAGAAGTCCAGCACAAGTCTCTTTCCACCCAAAAACTCTATGGCTATATGGCCAAGGCAAGCTCTGAGATGCCTCATTAGAGGCTGTCTGCCCTCTGCTACCTCCTTGCAGACTGCCTTCTGCCTTCCTTCTAATCACACATTCAGGTTTGGAATCTTTGGTGTGTCTTAAAAAACAAAAACAAACAAAAAAAACAGAATGTAACTTTACATTGACACATGTTAAAACACAAATACCACCTTAAACTGTACTTCAAGTTTCTTGACCATGCTCAGAGTCCAGCATAACAGTAGGTTAGTTCACAGAGCTCAACAGGAACCTGTCCTGCATCCCAGGCAGGAACCAAACCCACCACTTGCATAGAAACGTTACATTTGAGAACCTATCCTATCAGATCTCTCCTTCTTGACAACTTCACCATTTGCCTGTCACTTGCCTTGAAACCACATGTTGTAAAATTATAAAGCTCCCTGTGAAAGAAAACTGAGGTCACCTAAATATTGCAGAATTATTTAGCAAAATGACTAATTTTTGGAGATTTGCATTGTGAAGGTAAACTTATTCAGTTCTCCTCAGGCATCACTGAGATCCCAGACATGGGGCATCCTTACATTTGTTGCACATGCGATTGCTGAAAACAAGAGAAAGAAGGGGCAGAAGCATCAGGTGGGCCGTTTCTGTGCCTTACCTCCACATTCAGACACACTGAGCTCCAGCTAATTTGGGGGTTCCAGGATTCTGAGGACTGGGGCAAGAGTCACAAGTTACTTGTCCTTCCTCATCCTGTTAAGTTCCATTAGGGCATAAAACACAGCTTTCTCATTCCCCATCATAGTACGTTCCCACACTGCAGCTAACTAGCAACAAGAGAAAATATCAGATCATCACCATTTTGTGTCTGTGGGTTCAAAGCCAAATTAGATGTCAGCAGCTAAACTACTAGATGAATTATGAGGTGATACAAGAACTAGATTTACAACAGTATTAGAGCTGATCAAGCATCAGGACTTCTGCTATATGGGGGTTTGTGTGTGACTGAAAGACTGCTGAAATTTTGTTTCAGCTTTGTTCAGGGTTAACCTGTGGCCTATTAAGGTGCTACCGTACTGCAAGGGAGGTACACTGTTTCAGGCTCCATTTCCCTCCTGTCCTTTACCTGCACAGGACACCCAGGAATGCACTGTGTCAGGTCTGCTGGGGGCACAGTAGGGTACAACAGTGGCAGTGCCCACAGAAGAAACACAAAGCTGTGACGTATTATAACTGCAGCAGCTAAAGGCAGAAACTGCATAAAATCAGAGCCAAAACAGTTTCCATTTGAGCTGAACCAATCAACCCTAGTATTTCATTTTGATTTTCCTAAAAGGTGACAACAACAAAAATAAAAGTAAAAAAAGTCCAACTAGCTACTCTCCAATGCAATGTGCAAAACTAGCTGCCAAAAGCTGTGTACAGCATGGCAGTTACAGTTTTGAAAGGGCTTAAAGAGAGAAAAGCACATCAGTTAAGGATCAAGGGGAAGGAAAGAAGGCAGACTGGCCCAACATGGAGACAAAGCCAGTAATGACTACCTGGCTGTTTCAGTAGGAAATAATGCTTAAAGCCAGGAATCTCTGTGGGCAGTGGCAGCTTGCCTGAGACTAACGGGGCTGACAGCAGAGCCCAGCTGGATTAGCAGTGGGCTTTTCTGTGCTTCCATGGGGCTTTGGTCAACAGGATGCCACCCTAGCAAGGAGGGGTCAGCCACTCTCTGCTCAGAAATCAGTTCACATCATTACCAGAGCCCTGCCGTTACAGTGCAGCCTTCCAGGACAGACTGGGTGAGGGAAACACTAGCTGCTTTTACAACAGAGGACACTAGTTTATTAAATAGATTACGTGATGTAACGCCTGCAATTGCAGAGACCTGACCCAGGTAGAATAGACCTATGAGGGTACTCCACACACGTTCATATCTGATGTTACTAACTGCAGTAATGGCCCTGATTCACAAGGGTGTTCAGTGTTCATGCTCTATTTGAAATCAGTGAGAATTTAAAAAAGCAAGCAACTCTAGATTAGGTCCTACAAAGGTAAAGGATACGAAATACAGGGTCTAGGAAAATTAAGTTTTAAATTTTGGACTCCCTAATGCAAAAAATGCATAATCCTATCTTTTTCCCACCATGACTTCTGAAGTATGCCAAACACTTCAAGCCTTAACAGATTTTATGTGCCTATGAGAAAAGAGGTTAATACCTCCAGATAAAGATTTAGCTATTTATGTCTAAAAAAATACCATTAGTCAATCTAAATACTAAAATTACTCCAAGTGATGCCTAAGCTTGAATACTTCAAGCTCTTAAATACACCAGTTTCTCTACATGACTACCTAAAACCAAGCTTTTATAAGTGGTACAAGTGTCCAGACAGCTTGATCTGCAAACATGTTCCTTGTTTTGCAATTAGGATTGCTCCTAATTCCTCCCCACCTTCAATTTAGAGATCTTCCAAACTCCTCATCTAAACCCACTCAAGCACAAAGCAGAGGTGATGAGGAAAGCATGTTTTAGAAACTCACAGCACTTAACCAGGGCCCATAACAAACAGATATAATTGGCATTAGGCTCAATTATAGTAACATTCATTACAGAGACAGTACATCAACACAGAAATCATCCCACAGAAATCCATAGGACTGTGCATGGAATTAGGATGACACAAATGAGTCCCCTCTTAAGAAAACAAAAAACAAAGAACCCTTCTCTAAGGCAGATTCAAATTCTTCTTGTCAGAGCATTTGTTTAAATGAAGCTAAAAAGTTTGAGCCTCGTTTCACAAAAGTAGAAACTGCATGATCCCTCCTCACACATGGGAGATGCCCACTCTGAAACAAGAGCTAAAGCTTTGCAAATAACAACATTAAATCAGAATTCCACTGGCTGGCTTTGCTCTTTTTCAGCAACCTGCTTGTTTTTCTCCAAATGAACAAAAGAACCAATTGCCTCCAGTAGACTTCATTTCTGCAGCCACTGCCTTTGTTTGTCTTCAATGCCCATTAAAACCCCAGTCTTGAATCTCATACAGCTGT
>NW_020447275.1:821219-852325 GCF_003343035.1 Apteryx rowi | reverse complement strand
AGAGAAAAAAAAAAAGTGAAAGCTTTTCTGATGCAAAAAGAAGAAAGAAAAGAAAGAGGGGGGAAAAAAAGAAAGAGAGAGGCCCACAGGGAACCAGGATTAATAGTTACAAAGACATTTAAAGGCTCTTCCCCTCTTTTCAACACATTAGCCTTTGAGCATTTGCTCCTATAGACAAATGCTGTAGTACTCAGTGGCTAAGAAGGTGAACCTCATAAAGGAGGTCATGATCCACCATCTCACCATTTTCTTAAGAACCATGCCTTGACTTTATAAGCAAAATCACAAACGACTGATGCAAATTGATGCTGAAGCGGCATCCTTGAAGTTATTGTTTTTTAGCAGTTCACACACTTTGGTCACATGAAATAGTGATGCATCTTAAGGATTTATGTCTTAAATCTATGACTGAGAGAGCAAGCAGGTTAGCAGACAGAATAGCGATGTCTCTGCTATTTGATAGCTTATTTATTTCTTCTTGTCAGTTTTATAAAAAAAAGTAAAAAAATAAACACAACATATGGTTCTCTGTATGAAAACACAACTACAAATTGCAACAGCTGCAAAGACAGGCAGTACTTTGCTTTTCTCTACAAACATCTTTTTCACACTTTCATAAATCCAGTATCATACCACATCCAAACTTTAACAAACACTTTTGTATGAAATATTAATATTTTGTTTGCATCCTCTAAACTGAAGGGACAAAATTGCTGAGTGCTGAGCAATGAAATGCATCAACACTTCCCACACAAAATAAAGCTGCTCAATCTGTACTTCAGAGCAGTGCCTATGCCAGTGCTGATCACACTTGCTGTTCTCTGAAGTGACTGAGCCCTCTGGATGAAACCACCTGTGACTACAGTGGAGTAAGGGCATTCTTACATGTCCTTCTACACAGTGAGAAGGTCCGGAAATGGTATTTTTCTTTGCCTTGCTTCCATCACTTAAAGTATTCATGCATCCAACACAAAAAAAAAAACAAACCAAACTTCCAGCTACATGTGATGTGACCAGTGTATCACAGTATCCGAAGCAATGGAAAAAGCAGTTAAATTGCTTGGCTGCTTCCCTCTCAGTGGAAAATGCTTGGGGGCAAAAGGCCCTCAAAGGATATCAACTTCATCTCTTTCAGTATGGATGTTCCTAGTAAATCAGATTCCAATAAGAAATTGCCAGTATTTRAACAGTTTGGTCTTTGGCTGTGAAACCCGTCTAAAATTTAGCTTATACTGTAGAACCAGTAATTGTAGCCAAGTTAGCGGATGTAATTGCATTCTTCAACAGACAAGGCTATTGCTCCCCAAGACAAATCTCCACCTTTCAAAGGAGCGTTTAGCATTTCCTGAATCCCTGGAGGGTTCAGTCTTGAAGCACTCTCAGCCAAAACTGCATGTTTTTTAGTGCAAGATTTACTTTAGTGTGGAAGGATCACCCTCCTGCTATGACAGTCCAGCTCTCTGGAAAGTTTGATGAAGAGTTTCATTTCACTATATGCATTTCCTGTGATATAAGTTAATAGAGACCTACTGCTGACTGTTCCTTGGAAGCCATGCACAGGACTTTATGGAATTAACTAACATGAGCCAGTGCTATATATCCCTGCTCATTAGTACAGAACTCTGACATGACAAGGTAGACAAATGCAACCAGAATACTTGGACCTCAAAAGCATTAGAAAATCCTGGACAGAACTGTATGTTAAACAGCAAACTTGAAATAAACGTGCCATTCTTTGGAATCAACAGTGAATTCCCTTTTATCTTTGACAGCTGTTTAAAGAACACTGGACATACACAGGCACCTATTTGGCATATTCAGAAAGACGAACTACCTTGGAAATCGTCTAATCTGTTCCCGGTGCCTTTCTGGAACTTTTATTCTGCACCGTGTCCCACTGTGGACAGTAAGAGTTAAAACATCAAAGTCAGGAAAAGTACTACCTCACCAGAACTGGGAGACCAAATGCAGTTTAGCTTAGTGCTGCAATTGCAGGCCAATTACCTAAGAAAAAAGCTGCCAGAGCAGGAGTTGGACTTTCCCTCTTGCACAGATGCATCTGATGTTTCAGACAGTGCTCTGCCAAGAGGAATCTGTCACAGGAAGAGGACCAGTACAGGACTGCCTGAATCAATAAAGCTGTATCTAACCTTGTCAGACTCCAAATATTTTGTTTTAAAAAATATATTTAAAAAGTGAACTGAATCCTGTACTTCTCTCACTATCTGCATCACAGAAGACTTGCAAAACCCTAAACTTACTTTGCCCCCTCACTGCTTCCTGCTCCTCAGATCAGACTAGGCAAAATCCTTTTGCCAAAGTTCTCCACCTGTCCTGAGATCCCATCCACCAACCACACTGAATCCATCTGCTGACCTGATATCTCTTGCTACAGAGTCATCTTCTCCCTAGAATCATTAGCATGTCTAGATAAGCAGGGGCTCAATCCTGTCCAGAAGTTATCAGCAGCTCTGCAAAACAATCAGATTCAACAAACTTACTCTCCCACTCATATCCCTGAGCTAGCTGCTGCTTCTTCTTCTTCCACTCTATTTCCATTCTATTCTCCTCTTCCCACTCTATTTCTTAGCTACTTCTGATTGGCAGTAAGAGCAGCAGCAGCCGCCGCCACCTCATGCTGCCTTTACCATAATGCTGGGACAGTTTTCCTACGAAAATGAGGCTTATGTAATAACATTGGCTGTGCGTGCACTTTATGCCTCCCCAGCAACTAGTGAACTTTGTCCAACTTCCAGCTATTTGACAAAAAAGGCAGAGAGCTTTAAAAGATACTAAGTTTCTATAAATCTAATCAAAATATGTGGGGAACATGCAAGAGAATTTCTTAGTGTCCAAGGAAGTAAAAGGCTGAGGTGGAAGTTTCATGCTCATTTGATCACAACAAATCCACGTGAGAAGGATATGGTTTTGACAGAGGTTTAAACATCACCAGTTAATTCTTCCATTATATGAATACAAGTTTTTCAAGAATTAGCAAAACCAGATAGGAAAATCTATTCTGAGGCTGAATGGGTTGCTGCTGGAAGATGTGCTAATTCAGTCTGACAAGCATTTTAAAGGCTTGCTGATTCACTAAAGCACTTACATGCTGCATACCCTATGTAGCCTGAATTAGACGTCATGGTTGTTAGACCCCTGTTAAGATAACATCTGACCCTTCTCCTTAACTTTTGTGCTTTGGAAGCATTTATCATAGGCTGCATTATGGCGATGCCTTCCAGTGCCATGATAATTAAGATTTGCTCAGTACTGGCCTATAAAACCCCCTGTTCTCCATGGATTTATAACTCTGTCATGAAGATTCTCTAGCACTTAATGCTTAATCAGCAAAGAGAATGCAACTAGCAAAATCTGCTCAGCCTAGTCTTTGGAACAAGGGAGAGACGAAATGTTCACAAGTCCAGAAGCACAGTGTTACACTACATATTAAATGCAGTCTTTCATAAACAACATTGGTGATCTCAAGGCAATTGGTGTCTGATGTTAACCCAAATTTTCTACCTTGTAGCTTACTGTGGGCTGTGCATCATTTATAACAAAGTGCAAAGCACCGAGTTCTTGTTCTGCTCTACAACATGGCAATTACCAACAGTAAAAAAGATAGAGAGAGGCTATCAGGAGCACAAACAGCAACCCATACTTCTCCACACAGCCATCCTCTCACCTGGACAAACTTTCCACTATCTCTTCGCACTCGTCAGACCTGAGCAAAACAAGCAAAACGGATATGATGGTTTGTTCCTAATTTATGTTTACTCACCACATCTGTTACCCACATGCATCTCTCCTACGCCACATGACTCCTGTGGCTCTGATAGCTTGAAAGACTTTCTCGCCACTTCGTGGTCCACGCCAGAGACACGAACACGGAAATGGTCCCTGCTGACTGTCTTCCGTAAAGTTCGAATGGTTTTACGGAACCTCTTTTCAGTCTTTTTTCGTGCACAGCGCACATCACATGTATCTGAAAAGTACCAAGGGTGAAAGCTGCTATAACTGACCATGCATGAAAATCCACCTGATTGAAAAGACCAGCCAGTGCATATCACTGAGAAGGCAACTTCTGTGAACAAGTCTGAAATCCTTAAGGACAACACCAGCAGGCCAGAAGAAAATTAATCAGACCAGAAGCCTTTAATCTATGGGTATCTCTCTGATTTTAGAGACTATCACCATCCTTCACTCTTTTTGAAGCAGAAAAATTAGTTTTCAAAACAGGAGATACTTTTATTATTATTTTGCATAAAGATAGAAATGAAAAACACAGAAATTAAGGAGCAAATGGTAAGAAGCTTCAAACTGCACCTTGGATTATTTTCCAACCAACCTGTCACCTCCTTATGGTTTGTTTCAAGCTCAAAGTCCGCAGTGATAAAAATTTCTCTAGTTGCTGGCAGTCTACTGAAGGGTCCATGAACTTTCTTGCCAGAGCTGCATGTTAGGTTTACATAGTGGAAGCTCTCCATTACTGAATTATGTCTCTCTGTATGAACAAAATTAAAGGAAGCAAAAGCTTGGCCAGCTATATTATTGGACATTCATTAGTGCTCAAAGTATATTTTGTTCTAAAAACTTCAAGGGGAGCAAATGATTAACTCCAGATGCCAGTGAACAAAAAATCTGGACAGTTTCTTAACTGGTATATCCTCATGCAGAGTCATTAACTCCAGCACACCTACAGATGGTTCTGTCTGGCTGAGGCCCTGGCTGCACCGGGTCTAAGGCACGATTCACTGCTAGGTTTAGAGCTTAGCTGTAGTGCTCAGCCCTCTTCCCCTGGGTTTTGCTAGCAGGGTTCCAACAAATTGCCTTTGCACTATGCAAAGCATCTTAAAACCATGATGCTGCCTGCACCAAGCAGGCTACTCAAGGGAAAAAATTTTGCACTCAGATGAAGCATGTGAAAAACGTGTTAGCTTATAATGGAGTGTAAGCTTAGTGCTTGCATACACAGGACATTTGGAGACTACTGTCAAGGTTTGCATGAGGAAACAAGATTTAGTTAATGAAAACATCCAGAATAAGCTTCGGTTCTGGAATACATATTCTTCACTGAGCATCTAGCATAGTTTACCACTGTTACTCTTTTAAGGACAAACAAACCGACATGCTGATTCGTCTTATTATTTAGTAATTTTTAAGTGTGCTCCTCCTCATTTTCTGCTGACTTTGTAAGTTCCCAGACTATACTTTCTGCCTTGAAACAGATGGAAGAGCTGATCTCAGTGTCCATCTGGGGCTTCCGAAGTATAAGAGGAAGAGAAAAGAAAAGAGGAATGATACTTTGGCACCAGAGTCAGCATAAGAAAAGACGCCAGGAGCTTCTTCACTGAGGCAACAGACAGTAAGGAAGAGGGGAAAAAGAAAAGAAGAGGGAGAGAAAGAAGGGGTACAGAGGGAAAAGAAATAAATCAAAAGCATGAAAAGCATGGCTGATTTTGCTCAGAACACACTATACTGGAAGTAGTTCAAACAAAAAAGGAGAAGGACTTTCCTAGCAAGACTTCCTCATATAAGCAACCTCTGCAACCTCTACAGTTGTCACAGGGAAGTCCTGTCATCCCAAACAACTATTGCTAGAATTATGGCTGGGAAGGAGCATGGTTCATGAGGTCAGTGAAGCGCAGAAAGTTTGCAGCCCTCTAATGCTTTGCTTATGGTGCACTTCCTACCAGGAAAGCACTTAACTCCTGAGCTATCACTCTAACTTGCTTACCTGCATTTTTATACTCATACCTGGCATCATCTGTTCCAGACCTTCTTGAAACATCTCAGTCTTTTTCAAACTACATTTTCCTTCATTTAACTTAAAGGTTACGCTTATCTTGATGGCTGAGGTATCTTCAAGAAGAAATAATGGCATGTTATTTTCAAAAATTACTAGAAAAGTTGGATAACCCTAATGTCACATCATAATGATGACTTCAAAAAATGCTGATAAAAAGTGAAAAGTGGTCATCACAGAAGACCTAAAGAGATGCCAGCTTCTTTCTGCTGTGAAGCTGGTTCACAACTGGAATTGGAACAAAGTGTGATTTTTTATTTTATTTTATTAAACTGAGATCAAGTCCAGATCTGCTACTGGGTAAATCAAATAAAGGTTGGATGAAATCAAAGGAAATACTTTAAATAAGACAGTTTAAAAAACGGTTTATTTTTATATAAAATAGTACCTTTTATCCATTTAGTTTCAAATGTTTTCTAAACTTTGCTGTCCAACAACTCAACCTATATATACACACATTGTTTGTCTCCAGTGCTGTCTAATTTGGGTGTCTAAAAACAGGCACGACACTCCAGGCCCAGCTGTTCATTTCACTACTGATCCTTTTCACTTTTCTTATTTTTAAGTCTTAGCTTAGGTAATGCTGATGAAGCAGTATAAGGAATATTGGAATTTCCTGCTGTAATCATGAATTGTATTCATTTACTTACAAAAGAAGAGGAAGAAAAACAGAGTGAGCAACATAGAGAGGGAAAACAGACAGAAAGTTAACAGTACACCCCTATCTTTCAGTGGTCTATTGAAAGAAATCAGTCAAATCATGCAACAGGTAAATCTAGTAATTACCCAGCCAAGTGGATGTATTTGTATTTTGCTGCTTTTTCTTAAGCTGAGAAGAGCTGCCACAGGTAAGGGTGTAGGCATCTTGTGTTCCTAACAGACAGACCATACAGACAGTAAATACACAGGCTCTATGCATAGACTGAAGACCCCCATGATATACAAGACATTTTTAATTTGCTGATCTGAATCATCAGCTTCACGTTTTTCAGTTATGATACCCATAAAATACTCCGAATTAGTTTGTCTAAGCAATTAAAGGGTTCAGGAAGAAAAGAAGCATGTGCCCCACAATCACCGACCAAGCCTGTGTGCTGTGTCCTGCCCCCGCAGAGGGGCTGTGCAGGCAGAAGCTCGGACCCCACGCAGGGCTGGAATGCCTTCACACCATTCAGCAGCAGGTCTCGGGGCCAATTAAGGAATGGCCCAGGGAGCACAGAGAATTCTGCCCTGTCCCCTCCAGCTTAAAAAAGACAGTTGTCATGAGAAGGGAATCTGAGGGTAAAGTGTTTATAAAAGACAGGGAAAGGGGGGCTTCTTGGGACACTGACAGGGATATAGCCCTTCATCTACAGTGAAAGAGGAAAGGTCCCTGTTGATTGTCTGTTTCTTGGGGCTTCCATGAGGGTTAGGAGGTTTGCTACTCTTGTACTCTCTACAGAATCACATGCTTGTTTTTGTTCTTCTTGACTTACCAGAAACTACCTGGACATCCGATGAGCAGCTTAAAAAGCATCTATCGCTCCCACCACTCTTAATGCAGTGCAGCAATACCTTGGGTGACATATTATCAGGCAGGGGCTCCTTTATCTCTAAAGAGGATAAAACAAACACTCACGGGAAAAGTAAAACATCTGCATACACCCTACTAAGAAATGGGTGTGCAGCTGCTTATATAGCTGGTATCAGAGAGAACCCATGCAATTCTGTATAGAATTAATTCTGTATGGAGAAAAAAGGGAAGACAGAACAAAAATCACAGGAGGGTCGCACAACATAAGTCATTTCCTTTCAGGTAAAGCTATCATCAGCAAACTTTCTCATGCAGGGAAGCAAAAGAAAATAGAAAAATGAGCTAGATAAAAACACAGGAAAGAAAGCAAAGTCCCTCAAAGTATCTCCTGTTTTTGTTGTTGTTGTTTTGTTTACTTGTTTTTTTTACCAGTTTCAAATTCAGTATCATCATGCCTCATTAAAAAGTAAAGTAGAATACAGGGAATGATGATCCATGCCACTTCACTGGAGAGATCAAGATTTTCAGATTTGACTATAACTGCATGGCTGTCAGACACATCAGGAGTAGAAATGTATACTTGCTATGCACCTTACCAACACAGTCCTTTTTATTCCAGTGTAATTTGTAGTTAGAGTGACATAGGCATTCATAGTCTCCCGCTGTGTTCACACATATCTGTTGGCAACCACCGTTGTTGATGCTACATTCATTAATATCTATAGAACAAAAGTAAAAATACTCTTAAAGTAATTCTTGCTGAAGTTCTGCATTCCAATAAAGACCACTGTACACAAAAGCTGCTTAGTGGGCAAATGCTGCTTAGTGGGGTTTGGGAAAGATTCCGGGAATGCTATCTGGAATCCCACTTTGAAATAGTTATGTTTTCATAGAAATCCTTTGCTAAATGTCAAAATGAATCAAATGTTGCAGGAGGGGAGACGGTAGGTACGCCCTTAATTCGCATATTAAAAAAAGATCCAGCCTCAGCAGTCTGATAAATTAACCCAAAGGAAAGGAGATCAAATCAAATCTGCATTGTACTGTGTCTGGTTAACTAATATTTCAAATTTGGAAAAAAACAGATGACATGGACAAGATTCATGCTGACCAATCCTCCAAACATTCAGATAGATATACCACTACATCAGAACACTATTTGACTTCAAAGAAATGCAAGTGGGCAAATAACACCATTGTATCACTATTGTCCCTTCTAGTCAATTAGTCAATTTTAGGGGCCTTGCCAGTAGTTGCTAATAGGAGCAGAAACTACCCACAACACAATATATTCCTTTGGTGAAATCTTGCTTGATGATACAGAATATACCTGACATCATGCCACCCCAAACTCTGTGGGAGCAGAAATAAATAGGCAGTTCCCTCCCTTACTACTTCTAGGAAGCCTTTGGGACCTTTGGCTGAATTTCTGGGCTAAAAGGGTTGTAATCAGCAGCACAAAGTCCAGCTGGGGGCCAGTCCCTAGTGGTGTACCCCTGGGGTCAATACTGGGGCCAATGCTACTCAACATCTTCATTAACACCTACATGATGGGATAGAGTCTCAACAAGTCTGAGGATGATACAAAATGGGGAAGAGTGGCTGATAACCAGATGATTGTGCTGCCATTCAGACAGACCTCGACTGGCTGGAGAAATGGGCAAAGAGGAACTTCCTGAAGTTCAGGAAAGGGAAATGCGGAGCCCTGCCCCTAGGGAGAAATAACTCCCCAAGCACAGGGGCTGACCATCTGGAAAAAAAGCTTGGCAGGAAAGGACCTGGGAGCGCCAGTGGACAACAAGTTGACCATGAGCCAGCAATGCAGCCAAGAAGGCCAACAGCCTCTTCAGCAGTGTGAAGAAGAGTGTTGCCAGCAGGTCAAGGGAGGTGATCCTTCCCCCCTATTCAGCACTGGTGAGGCTACATTTGGAGTGCTGTGTCCAGTGCTGGGCTCCCCAGAACAAGACAGACATGGACATACTGGAGTGAGTCCAGCAAAGGGCCATGAAAATGATTAAGGCTTGGAGCTTGTGACATATGAGGAGAGGCTGAGAAAGCCAGGATTGCTTAGCCTGGAAAAGAGAAGGTTCAGGGGGATCTTATCAATGTGTATAAATACCTGATGAGGGGAGTAAAAAAGACTGAGCCAGACTTTTCTCAGTGATATCCAATGAAAGGACAAGAGGCAGTGGGCACAAATCGAAATACAGGAAATTCCATTTAAACATAAGAAAAAAAACCCTTCTGACTGTAAGGGTGATCAAATACCGGCACAGGCTGCCCAGAGAGGATGTGGAATCTCCATCCTTGGGGATACTCAGAAGCTGACTGGATACAGCCCTGAGCAACCTGCTCTAGTCAGCCAGCCCTGCTCTGAGCAGGGGGTTGGACTAGATGATCTCCAGAAGTCCCTTCCAACCTCAGTGATTTCCAACCTCAGTGATTCTGCAACTTCAGTACTTTTGTGACTCTGCTTCTCAGGTCCACCCTAATGACTGCTTCCCATTCCYCCCCCCCCCCCCAATAGCTTTATGGCAATTATACATAAACCTACAAAGCTGCCACCATGGAATCCCCTGTGAGCCCCAGTGAGTCCTAGGAAGTTTGTGCAACTGAGGGTACCCCCTTCTACCTACACTTTTCTCAATGCAAATTCTTATCACTGCTCTTCCCAGCTCTTATCACTGCTCTTCACCTCTTCCCTCCTCTAGAGAGGCGATCATTTAGTAGAAAATGCTGTGAACCAGATTATGAAACTGACCTGATTTCAGGAATAAAATATGCAACTAACAACTGAGACAGCAGGGGTAGGAAGGAGCAGCAGAGGAATGATGGAGAAAGAAGACAATGCCTTAAACTGGTACTGCTGCCTAAGATAGCACAAAATCAAACCAAATCTTTGGATTTGATTGACCTTTTGGTAGGACATTGTGAGCAGTGGCATTCTACTGTCTCCAGCACTTATTGGCTTCTTGAATATAGGCCAGAACATATATACTCAGTACACCTACCAGCTTTGATACAGCCTGTGATTGCCAGTAAATGAAGGACTTTTTGTGGTACAAGGATTAACATCTTCTGCACAGCAATATAATAGGAGGCAGAGGATTAGTACCCAAGCAAAAAATTGCAGTCCTTTCCTTCAGTAGTGGCCAAAAGAAGTGGAATTAACACAGAGAATGAGGAATTCTTCTTTTGGCAATTAGAACATGTGAACAGTGTTACTCCCTATCCAATCAAATAGGTTCCCCTGGAGTAAAACCAACAGCAGGATAAAACACAGTGATGTTGTATCTTTATAATCTTCTTTGCAGCTTCTCTACAGGCAGAGGTTAGAACAGACCAGGCACACAGAGACCTCTGAACTGTTATCTCCAAGTTCGAGTGTGCTCATTCTGCTTCAGAATAAAATAAGCATATGTAGTCAGTAAGGTCTTGCCTGGGGCTTATATAAAATAGATTTATTTCCATTTAGTGTCCAGTTGCTGATGCTTTCTCATATTAATTCTGGGAATTTGTAGCAGCAATATTCACACTTGACACACATTTAGCTTCATATCAACATTTTCCTCTCTTTCATTGAGCTCTTCTCATAAGAGAGAAGTAAAATATTTAGGACTGTGATTCTTGGCCAATGTAAATCAGTCTTACTGCATCAATTAAATATCAATAACATCACATGAGGATTTGACATATGCAAAAGAACCACCTGCAAAACCGTAATTCTCTAAGTCACTCAGCGCATTCTGTTATTAAAACCCTATGCCACTGACTTTTCAATGAAATTGAGACTTTGTATGTGAAAATCTGTCAAATTACGGCATTCAAACCTAGGTGCAGAATGCATCTGTTTGTTCTAATAGTCACAGATACTTTCTGATGCAAGGACGGAAGGGAAAATCATCTGAGCAAAGACTTTTCACTTTTGCTGTGTCCCCTTATCATGGCAAAGGGTAACATTTGCTGTATATGCCTACTGCACATGCATAGACATATGTCTTGCCCAGACACTAATTAGACCTGCAGCAACAGCACTCTACCAGCATGGCCATAGTATCTTTTTAACTCACCTCCACAATGTGTGAAGCCATATAGGGCATATCCTTTGTTACAAGTACATTCAAAGGTGCCTGGATGATTGATGCACGTGTGGTCGCATGTCCGTTCAAAAGAACATTCATCAATGTCTGCAAGTTTTAAAGGGATACGTTAGTATCTTTTGGCCTGTCAAGGCAGTACTTACAGCTAGCTAAGCTGGATGCAGAGATGCGCAGATTTATGTAAACTAAGCAAATAGTCTAACATAACGAAACAACTTTTAAGAGAACAGTTAGTTTGCCAAACAAGCTTTTTCTTGGCAAACCTGAAAACTGCTGTTATGTTTTTAACAGTTACATTTAAAATAAATTCTTTCCCTTCTTTGGGGAAAGAAACATGTCAGCAGAAACTCATTTCTTTAAGCAATGTCCAGGCAAGGTCTGCAGGAAACAGATTTGCCAAAAAAACCCTGCCTTTATTTTTTCCCCATCAGTGAAAACATAGTGCCAAATTTTTAACCCTACAGTAATACACAGGCCTGATGTAAGTCTGCTGAAAATCACTCCCTTCTGAGATACACCTGAAGACAGAGGACTGGAATAATTTGGTGGGGTTTTTTTCCCATGGATCCCACTACACTGCATATTGAGACTTCAGTGTTGGTGTCTAAAACCTGCTGAGATATCCGTTTTCCCCAGTGAAAATTTTCTTTGGCAATATAATCATTTTGCATACATCTTCTTTGTAAAATATAGTTAGTATAACAAGCTAATCATGATCTCAGTGAATTGAATGGTAAAATGACAAAAATTTCCATTACCTTCTTAGGCCCTACATGTTTATTACACGATCAAAAGCATCTAAATTTCTATGAGCACATTAAGCATGCTATATAAAAATGTTCCCAGATAAAGAAAAATTCCCACCAACATCATTGAGACATTACTTCTTTTTTTTTTCTTTTTTAAAAGATTCAGACCCACTTCAAGACACCACTTTGAAAACAATCTAGGGAAAGTCACAGAAGCGATAGAGACAAAACGGAGGTGTAAACATCTAAAATAAATTAATAAGCAGCTTCCACATAAAAATCTTGAAAAACCCATGCTTCTATAGTAAGTTTGCTTTCTATAAATAGTTGTCCTTCTAAGTCTGATCTAAAAAGGATGAGAAAGCACCAAACACCAGGGTGAAATTTCTTCTTTGGTAGTTGGTTCGATTTTCTGAAATTCAACACTAAATGTCAGCTGTTTGACTAGGAAATTCACTTGCCCAAGTGACTGACCAGCTTTACATTGTTATATACTGTAGTTTTGACAAAACCACAAAGATCATTTTGATAATTACTTTTTAAATGTACTTCAACAGCCTAAACAGGTTTGCTCCCTCTATATGTACAAATCATTATACAGAAAACCAAACATGCATTGCCAGCCTCATGGGGAAATCCATGTCATCTTAAAAATCAAGTGTTTCTACAGTGTTTTAGGGAATAGTGAATCCAGTTTATGTCCACAGGCCTACGATTTCATAGATCACATGATATTGCCTTTTTTTTTTTTTTAAATAATGAATCATTTAAATGTCCCATTAAGAAAAAAAATTTTCATTGCAAATGGTGAACTAGTCAATAAGACAGAGAGATACTGTCCTTATTCCTCCTTGTAAATTATTTTAGGATCATTAATAGATGGAAAAAAGTGTGTCATCCTCTTAAAGAGCTTTCTAACATGATGCTATCTGTATTGCCTCCAGATAATAGTTCACTGTGTCATTAAACATACCTCGTACCATAGTATCAAGCCAACCTGATTTACTCAGCAGCTGCTTTAGAAAGAAAAAACCTAAAGCATGGAAATTATTCTGGAGTCCATTATCACTTCATCAGTGTAGTAGGTGTCCAAGCCAAGCTGATTTGTCCTACTTTTATTGCCTCCCCAGTGCACATACCTTGACAAGATTTCTCATCTGTTAATAATTTAAATCCTTTTCTGCAGCTGCAATCAAAACTGCCAACAGTGTTTTTACAGAAATGATCACAGCCTCCATTATTGGACTGGCATTCATCAATATCTGTAACAAAAAAAGCATTTCAGCAAGTGAAGAGAGTACATTCAAGACAGTTTCACTGCCAGATCCAGAAGACAGTCACGTCCAATTGGTTGGAGAAACAAAACCTAGCAAAACAACTACAAATCTCAAGGAAGTTCAGATCCAGCTCCAAAAATGATCACGCCCATTTAGCCCCATGACAGTGTTATTTGCTTTCATTTAACATATCGCTGTCAATTACATTTGGGCACATGTATTCATAGAAGAACACCTCCCTAAGTTCTGTTTGGAAATATGTTGACTTAAATGTTCCCTAAAAGATTTTAGCTTTTTAAAAATTCTCTTGCAGTCTCCTCTTCCTAAGCCCTGCAGAAATCTCAGGCAGAGGAGACTTTTTGAGCCACCCTGTCCTTTCCACACCAACACTGGACTGAGCATTGTGTAATTTTAATTGTCAGGCATGGAGATTCCAAAATTTTTGCCTGGCAGAACAGCCTAACATCTAACTATTGGAAAACATTCTACATACCACCTAAAAGTCCCTTTGCTCATTTCCAGTACTCTAATTATCCTTAGAGCTGCTTGGACCAGCATAAATAATTCCACTCATACTTCTGTGTTTACACTCTCATGTTCGCTTACAAACTTTTGTAATACCCAGCTGACTGTGGGTAATATACAGACTATGGGACTGTATGCCTATAAAAACATATATCCCTACATCTCCCAATACTCACCTCTACCATACTACAGATCTGTATTACTGCCTCCCACCCCACCTCTCCCAAATAAGGCCATCGGGGGGGGGGATGGGAGGAGGCAGAACAGCAGAGATGCTCTGCGTTTGATGCATTTGATACAGTGGAACATCCTTACAAATAAACCATGCAGTTTCACCTGGCTGCAGTGCTCTCTCATATCTAATTATGCCCACCGGTTTTTCTCAGGGCACTGGATTACTTTCACTCGGAGATAAATACACTTACAGCAAGGTGTTGGTATGTGCATGTCCACAAGTACAAAACTCACCTTTACATGTCTTCCCGTCAAACTGGAGTGTGAATCCAACAGGACAGCTGCAGTGAACTCCGGTCGATGTATCTTTACAAGTACGATCACAGCCACCATTATTTACTGCACATGTTTCTAGCAGACAAAATAAGGCTAAAGTTTGCTCAGGGATATTATAAGGGAAACAAGAAATATCATGTGATACAAGGCATGGTTCCAGGCATACTGCTATTTGGCCACACTTAGCCTAGTACACATGAGCAACTACTAAATACATGTGTTGGCAAAATCCCTCCCTCAGCTATTCCCATTTTTTTGTGGAGACTCTACAGACTTGCACATTCTCTCTGGATACTCTTGCCCTTAAATGCAAATTAAAGTCCCACCTCCCTGATGATGAATCTGTTCCTGTCAGTCTATCTCCTTATGCCCACACTCAATCCTGACCTGTTCTTCTGACACTTCCTACCAATGCTTGGACAGCTGGTTACACTCAGCATTACTAAAACAGATATCTTAAATTCCTCCCTACCCACCATCACATGCTACCTGTGCTCTCAGTCACTGTGGATCACGCCCACACTGGGTCATTCTTCAGGCTTGTAGCCCAGGTGCCATCTTAAATCCAAACGTTCTTCTAACTTCCCGTATGCAAACTATGTCTAAATCCTGCCAAACCCCTCCAGGGAACACCCCTAAAATGCAGCCCTTCCTATCCAACTAAACAGAAATAACTTGCACTTTGGCACTCATCCTCTTGTTCCTCAGTCAGTCTAACAACCTTTTCTCTGTCTGGACAAATGCAACTTTATCCAGAGTATATTGATTCTGACAGCTGCTATAAAGATCATTTGTCTGTTTTCTTTTTGAAATCCTCTCTTTGCACCTCTCCTTTGTCCTCTTGTTCTCTGCTTCATCAAGTATATGCTACTTATTCTCAAGTTCTGAGACTTTTACTGGTTTATTCCATCTCATCTCTATCATCTCATGTTCAATATTGGGAGACTGCATCCAACCTCCACTTGAAGACAGAGTGCCTCAACTTTCTTCTTTTTACCATAGAAACTTAATGCTCTCGAAAATGAGGCTATTGATTTAGGTGTCTAAATATGGATTTAACAGCCCAGTGCTAGGCTCTTCCTCAGCCTCCACACTCTTCGCCTCTTCTATGGTGATTACCAACAAGCACAGTAAGTCACCCTGACTACCTGGAATAAGGGCTTTTAGAGAAAGACATGCACTGATCCAGCTGCCCTGAGACAACCTGTTTCTCACGCCAGTGCTTTCCCAGTAGTAACAGACCCTTGGAGGCTTGCATTCTGGGCCAGACGTGAACATCTTGGTGAAGAATGAAATGGCGATGTATCTTAATATGCCTTTCCAGACACAACCAGCCACTGGGCCCAATTCTCCTCTTCCATGCAAAAGAAGCAGCTAAAACACTGCATCCCTCACCATTGGTTGGTGAAAGCAAGAGCTCAGAAGAGATGTTATTGCATTCCCCAGATGAAGTAGAAGCATGGAAACACAGGCACTTTGAAAGCAAGTTCCTAACACTTTGTACTGACAATCACAAACAATTGATAAGGCTTCTTATATATTATAGAATAATATTTCTTCCTTAAAAGGAAATGGAGGATCTCCCAGGCAGAATTCATCCCAGAGCCCTGATGGTTACATTAAAAAGTAATTCTTCAATATAAAAGGTTTTAGCAAACAGCAAAATTATTTCAGATAGGCACTTTTACCCATGAGCAATCGTCGCTTTACCCTCTTGTCCACATCAGCTCCTGATGTAGTGTTCCCCTCAGAAATTTCAAGAGAAGCATCCTCCCTCTCTGTAAGACAGACAGAAAGGGCAAGTGAGTAAAGGTGCCCTGACCAGAAACCTCATCTGATATTCAGGGAAGAGAAGGGAGGAGATGGGAGGAAAAGGAGCATGAAAACCCTTCAGTCAAATCCTTCAGTCAAAACCATGAGAATATTTTGCTTTCATTTTCTTCTTAACAACTCATGTGTTTGCCCCAGTATTCTTAAGCCTGACAAAACAGAAAATGTACTAGAGATGTGGTGAACAGCAGCAAGATGAAAGACCTAATCGAACTGTCATGAATTGCTATGTAAGAGCACACTGTCATCATCTATCACAGACTAATGCAAGGACTGGCCAGTTATACCTGAGTATTGATTTCCGTCAGCAGGCAACAAACTCTGCCAGAGACTGGAAGAGCTACAGGTCTTAAGTTTTTTCTTTACTGGATAACTGCCTTGCAAAAATTATATTTTAATTGAATTCAAAGTCCTGAGTTTAACACAAGCACTGCTTGGTTACACTCTCTGGCCTGTGTTATACAAGAAACTCATTCTAAAATATCCTAGAGGAGAAGGAAATCTTCTTTGATTAGTGACAGGCCTGCTAGTGCTTGAGAGAGACCAGCACTAATTACAGGCAACAACTTATACAAGGAAATATTTTTTCTTCATGGCCAGAGTCTTAGCACAGCTAAAGCAGACAGACAGCAGCCCCTAAGGGCAGCTTGGGATTCCCCTGCTGTAAAGGTATCTAAAATTAACACAACTAGCTGTCCCCCTGCTGCAAGCCTTTTTAATGCCTGGTTCTCTTTTGCATGCTGTGGACCGGCCCATCCAGTCAACAAAACAGTTCCCACCATCTTCATTTCTGGAGATGGTGACAGGAGCCAAATCGCACTTTCGGCTCCCTCAGCTCAGAGGGTACAGCAACATGACCAGAGTCGCCTTTCTTCTGCACTGATATCCTGTAGCAAGCACAAGTTGTCTGGACCCACTGAATTCCCTTGTGCTCAAGCAGGTTTCTTAGTTCCAAGTTCCTTGATGTTTTCTGCCCGTACTATTAAGAGGAGTATCAATCATGCATACACAGCAATGCCACAACACTCTAGTCATCTAGCCATCAACAGAAAAGTACTTCTCTTCACTGTATACTGACCCAGGCAGGTTTTCCCATCCACATGCATGATGTACTTGGGGTGACATCCACAAATAGGCCCATTATCAGCATCATCACACGTATGTTGACAGCCACCATTTCCATGATTACATGTTACTAGGAAGAAAATATATGTTACATCTCACAAGTACTTCCAGCATCTTTGAAAGACCATGTCCAACTTTGTCCTTGTTTGGCCATCCAACACACCTTCCTAACATGCCTCCTTCCCTCAAGGACTCTGTGGTACTAAAACAGTGCGGAGTTCTCTTGTGTAGCTGAACTTCCTACAATCATGAATCATAGTGCAGCTCCCAAACTACAGATATTTTTGCAATGAATAGATTGGCGCATTAGTGTCCTGCCGAGCCACCGATTCTGGTTTAATTCAAATGTACACAATTTAGGTATGTCATCCCAATTTAACTATAATATACAAAATCCTAAACCACTGCAAACAGAACACTATTTGTTCAGTTTAGGAAGCCATAAGAATATGCAGAATGTTGCATACAAATGCAGCTCCTCTGGTTCTTGGACAGCTCAAATCCTGGTCGGCATTCACAGGCAACCCCTCCTTTGGGCGTTTCTCTGCAGATGTGGGCACAGCCATGATCTTTATTCATGCAGCTCATACCTTCTGCAAAACAAGACAAGTGCAAGAGCATCAGCATCCTCAGCATCTCTGTGTGCAGGCAGCAGCCAGATAAAAACATCAGTCCAATACACACACAGCAAACCACCTGTTACTTCTGGGAAGGCTCTACAGTGTTAGGACAAAAAGCATCAGTTGACAGACAGGAAACGTAAAAAGTCCAACCCTGCAAAGCCAGTGCCCCCCCCATCCCCCCAGGCCTTGTCAGCTCTGATCTTTTATGTTCCCATGTCCTTTGATTGCAAAGTCAAAATGCAACATCCCTAGATTTGTAGAGCACCTGCATTCTCATCTGGTCTTCTCAGTCAATCATATCACTATTTATAAAACCTCCCGATTCCTTTTACAATAACTGCAAGGTGGCTGACAGCTGGCAAGATCAAAGCCTAAAGTGAAGTTCTTAACTCCCTGCTTAAAAGAGCTGCCACCAGGCACAGCAATGCCTAGGCCAGAGACACAAAAATCATCCCCATTTCAATTACTGGCCTACAGAGCAGATGCCCCAGCAGTGACCAAGTGACCAGGCAGACATGCAGGTTGTACCTATGCTGTATCTTAACTTTCTTTTGTTTGTACCATTGCATTTTCATTTTTTCCAATTTCAACAAATACCTCTCAAAATAACCCCGCTTGGGATTATCACACTTTTCTGTATCTCTGCGTGGCTCTCTAGCTGGATAGAATTTAGTGCACACCAGTGCCTACTGAAACGAAACAAAAAAGCAGTGTGACACTAGTGACTTTCCGCCTTTTGGTTCACCTCATAAAAGCATCTTGTCATTTTTGTCTCAGAGTTACAAGTTCTTCACACACCAGCACTCAATCACTTCCCAGTGTCTTGCCTGGCCCTTGCAAAAAGTTAGAGCCAAGTAAGCAGAGAGAAAGTGTTCCTAGAATTATTGTAAAAACCACTTTCACCTTGTTCAGTGGTTCAGCTAAATCAATGCCTTGGCCATTGGCAAGATCATAACACGCTTTGTACACACACAACTTAAAACCACACAGCAGCTGGCTGAGTTATCAAACCTGATCTTTAGGCCAAAATAATAGTTTCCTTCTAATAGTAGACCATGGTACACCTCAAATTCTTGCTGAAACCTTCTATATTGCTACAGAATTGGGAAAGAAGAGGAGACTCGAATGTTCCACTCAGGTATATTGAGAGCACACTTTTACTATCAAATGCACCAAGGCTGAGCATTTGGCTTTTACAAGACAACATGTTACACCAAAACACTCTTTCTTCTTGACAAAAACACTTAATGTGAGTAGACTTAGATTCAGTGTACTTAGGCTATGAGGATTTAACACACTGAAGGTCTGATCCTGCATTAACTGAATTAACTTCCACTGAGTTGAGCAGAAGCAGGATCAGACAGAGAATGAACAGGGTGACCATGCTGCTAAAACGGGACCACATGAACAATTCCACACTCTATATGTTTTTAAAGCATATACAGCCCCCTTTGCAGCCCTATTACTAATTGAAACAAAATACTATATTGGCAAGTAGAGGTCAGCTCTTCACCATTATTCCATTACACTTCAGTTAGGTCCTTACTCTGTGCACAGCTATTCTCACCATCCCAAGCACAGGCTACAGTACTCTTCCTATATTAAGAAAGCTTTAAGCAACAAAAGAATGGACGTTGCAGAGCCTAGATTATTTTGCTCTACTGGCTTTTTGATTCCTTTCCCACAGAGAGAACTCTGTAGAAGTCTAACAAGACAATGACACTTCAAATCCTGCAGCATGCAGAAACAGCCCAAGAAGCCCACGTGAAAGCTGTCATCCATTATTGTGCTGTCAGTCAAAGAACGGGGCAATCCATAAAGATCACAAATTAGCCTTATTAACTCCTGTGGTTTTGTGACATTTCTGCCCTTAAACATGCAATATGATCTGGTCTGTTAACTCAGAGGTGTTAGAAAGCATTAAGAGAATTAGCAGCTTCGTTTCTGTTAACAAAGTTATTTTTTGTCTCTACTGAGCCACCAAAGGGAAAACTGTTCAAAGCAGGTACTTTGGTAAAGTTCACTGACATCAGACAAATGGTTCAAATGCTGAATTGGAGATTGTTCAGTTCTGAGTGAGCAGAATTCAATCACTTTTCCACACAAAGCTAAAAATCCACTTTCCAAAACAGGGCCATTGTAATAACAAAGCACATATTGCGTAACAAGATACATGACTGGAACCACCAAAGGCTACCTGACCAAAAAGACAGCATTTGACAGAAGAGAGAGACATCCACATGTTCTAACACTGACTATGAAGCTGCTGCATGTTTCTAAAGGTGACAGAAGATTATTTTCTTCCATTCAGCTCCATTTTATAAGGTTGCGTTACAGAAATGTCAGTGCAACTGTAAATGCTGTGTGACTGCAAACTCCTTCACGGACACAGGGTCTCCCAGGTCACACTGTTCCAATGGCAGATTGTGGTCCAGACCCAAGCCATAAGTAAATTTTTTTCAGATCCCACCAGGCACTTCCCAGACACACAACTTCTCGTGCAGGAGATCCTGCCCTGCTGACACACAAGGTCCCCAAGAAGGACAAGTCTTCTGATGCAGCACTCCCAGCCAAGAGAGCAGAGTCCAGATGCTTCCTGGCCCAGCAGAGCCTGAGCCAGGGTGCTCCCTTCTGATGTCTGGATGTTTGTGAGGTTACCTACCAAACCTTGATGAGATCTGAGCACTCCTATTAATGGCAAGACATAGGCAAAGAGCCAGCATGGTTTATCCCTATCAGGACACAGTAAATTCACCATTTATGCATATCGTCTCTCTTTACGTCTTTGTATTCTTTATCCAGAAGATGTAGGGACATCGGCACCAATCTGCTGAGAACATTAAGGCTCCGGTTAGGACATTTCCAGACAGGCGCTCAGTAGGACAGAGGAAGAGGACGCAATTGTACTGGACCTACCAGAGACTCTCAGAGGCGGTCCTCTGCTAGCCCAAGGTCAAGGAGTACAGCCAGTAGAGCAGGGCATCTCAGAAATGCTTTAGCCTTTTTGCATGCTTTCTATAGCCTTGCATGAAGGCCACATTTTTGCAAAAAGCTTTCTGACTACCACTGTTCTCCACAGGCAGAAAGAGTTCAAGAGCAAGAGCTGAGAGGGCGCCCTGTGCATCAGTCTATGCAGTGATTTCAAATGAGGCCTTCATTTTGCAGGTCCAAATCAGTCCCATTGTCTCAGTCCAAAAAGTAAATAGCTATGGCTCTGTGACATATCACATGAGAGAGTGGCAAGATTTGTCATGAATAGCAGTAGCAGCTGCAAGACATGGTGCATATTTAATAGTGAAAACTCCACGTGTTCTTTTAAATTTTCATACTCTCTAATACGCAGTAAGTTAAACAAACATGGAGACAAGCTGCATGTCCATGGCTGACCTGCTGGCCAGAGCAGCAGCCTCCCAGAATAAATCCTCTATGTATAGATGAAGAAAAGCTAACTGAGACCAGACAGCCAAGGAAAAATTAGAGTTGTGCAGAACTCATCAAGACACACTGAGTTTGTGCCGTTTAAGCAGGGCCTAGGCAGAACCATCAAACCTCCTCAAAGCATCTCTCTGTTTTGGACCAACACAATCAGATGAAGATCAACTTTAATTATTAAACTCTCCTCTAATAGCCACCTGACCTTGAGTCTCATGTCACAGTCCTGGGAGAGGCAACAAGGAACCCAGAGGATAAGAGCAGATGGATTTGGAAAGGCAGGTGAGTCTGAGGCATCCCCATTACACTGGCCACCAGGAGGAATACAATAGCCTCAAGCCTCCACATTTCTCCTATTTCAACTCCAGTTCATTCTTCGACTCTGTATGTAAAGGTCAATATTTCAGACCACTAGGAAGGACCTCTCAAGCATCAATGTGTGCACTCACTTAACACAGCTGGGAGACAGGGAAGGAGATATTCCCTTATCCCTTATATTACAGGTAAGAAGTGAAACTGAATAGATGGGTTAGGATGTAGGTGCCAAATGCTATTTAGATCAATGCTATGAGGTCAGCAAGAGGACTAATAAAGGGTGTACTCTACGGGAGGGGCATATATGTAGCAAAGTAATAGAGAAGACCTAGAGATGAGCAGAAAAGGAGAGAAGACCAAAGTGAGGGGAGACACAGAACAATGAGGTTTGGCTTACAACAGACCTGCCCACCCAAAGAAAGAAAAGACAGAACTCCTGTGGAGTGTGAGAAGAATCATGAAAAAACAGCAACAAGGCAATGACCTGAAAAATATGGCCTTAAAATTAAAAACTACACTTCTGTGTTTTGGTATCAAGAGAGACACATTTCGGGAAAAAACAGTAAGGGTTTTTTTCTTAAAACTGGTTTCCATAAAAATACATTTTATTAAATATTTCTTAGAAAAACATGCACATTATTTCCCTCTTGCTTTTATTTTTCAAAGAAAAAAATGACTAAATTAAGTGGACAAAATTCTTTTTTGCCCAAAAGCAGAAGAGAGGTGGAGTCCAAAGGGACAATTTAGGGAACAAAAAGTAAAGCTAGGAAATACTTCTGCTGTTAGGACAAGTGAGAAGAGAGAGTAGAGCATATTCAAGAAGAGGCAAAGAAGAAAAGAGTTGGAAGCTTTTCCTCTCATGGCATCAGACAAGACGAGGAGTTCAAGCAACTGACTTTCACCCTTAGATTCACCATCCACATATGCACATAAACAAACATTGCTGCTAGTAAGGAAATACGAAAGGAGAAGCATTGCCCCCTCATTGCTGCCTTCTCACTTATTGTCACTCCTGGCTCAGGTCCTGCAGTAGCAAGCTGGGCAATGGCCTGAGAGATCACGATGTATCAGAGCAGGTCCCCAAGCAACCAAGCCCAGTACCAGAGGGGCCAAGAACACAAATTCTTAATTCAAACAGAAGGTCAGTTCAGCTACGTCAGATGACAACCACCTCAGCACACTCATCTCTGGATGGCCATATATGTCTATAAATGCTAATCTCTTTACCATGGGGATTTTTAAAGTGAGATTTGTTTATTCATGCTCAGATTCCTCTTATAGTCATGCCAACGATAAGCTTTAGATTAAAGAAAATTTTGCAGCTTTAAATACTTCTTAGTATGATATTCACTGTACAGTTCAAGGACAACTCCCTGATCTGAGCAACCACTTTAAAGCATTCCCTAAGGGCCTCCAAAATAATTTTGTTCAACCTAATATCTAATTAGGCATCCAAGGCTCTCTGATCTCTCAAAGGTCGCTTCATAAAGGCTTCACTCAAAACAAAGAACAAGATTTGAATACCCTTGGGGCTGACAAACAATAAATCTCTTTACTGAAACCTAAATGGTGTACAGGGAATCTAAAAGGTACCTGAAGGTACTGAAGGTTATTTCCCTGTCACTGAAGTCAGTGGAAATGGTCAGAACTCACTGTTCTGCACTATGTTGCCATTCCCTGGATCAGAAGTTAGCCCAGCTACACAACAGAGCACAAAGTATACTGGGAGTACAGCAGTGCAGCTGTTWACAAAAGCACAACACTACAGACATTAGGGTGAGATCAAAGGGGCAGGCGGGATGTGAAGAGCTTTCTAAGTCACTTAAAAGATCCAGACACACAGTTCCTTTTAAAATGAGTGAAAACTTCAAGATCCCTCCCCATCTTTGAAAAACTCAAACTAAAAATACTTTTGAAGTTGCCATAGAGATTTTGCAGCAAGATTCTGTGAAAAACTCCTGCTCTGTGCCTGGAAGAAAGCAGCCCGTACCTTCTGAGCGGTGAATGCAGGTGTGCTGATTGTCACTTAGGAAGAACCCTTCCTTACAGCGACATTCATAGCTCCCCACAGTGTTGACACAAACATGCTGGCAACCACCGTTGTTGAACATACATTCATCTGTATCTGAAAGAGACAGAGAGAGAAAGAGAGAGAGAGATCAGCTTTGTATCTGCCTCACTACAATGGAAGTCACCACTACAAATTAACACCAAGACCTCATATTGGCAGAGGCCACTCAACATGCAGAACAGACACCTACTCAGCATGTAACTATCCAGACAGCTTAGATACCCTGAGCCAGACCGCTTTTTTTACCACCCTTGGAAAAGTGTATTTTTGTTGCTTCTCTTCCCCTCTTTGCACAGTTTGCCAGATCAGTCACAGGGCTCCAAGGAAATTCTGGACAATTAACCAGGAAGGTGGAGTAGCCTGGGGGAAGCCAGAAGCAGCTGCCCTGGCTGCACCCTCCATCTAGGAGAAGGCACCCTGCTTTGCAGGGCAGCTGGAGACTGTTGCCACTAAGCAAGCTGGCATGTTTACACCTAGGCTGAACATCCATACATGGCTCTGTCTGGCTCAGGGATACACACTTCGGCTTCAAACCCATCCAAGCAACAAGAGGATTTTTTTCAGGAAACTCTGCATTCTGAGGCTAAAATAGAACAAGAAAAATACCAACCTCAAAATCAGTTTGGATTAAATATAAAACTCTCATCTTTCTTCTGACTTTCACTCTAGTTACAAATCACATACCACATCTGATGCTTGGGTTGATTCATTATCCTCCTCCCTCAGCTCTAGCTCATCATTGCTTATATTAAGGATGCTGCTGTGCTGCCTAACTGTGGTCAAGGACAAAAGCAAAAATTCTTGAAATAGTTTAAGTAGTGCTGATTTTGCAATATTCAGAACTTCACCAAAACCAGAGAATATAGGAAGTCTCTGCTTGCAATATAACCAAGAGAAATGAAGAGAAGAAAAATTTCAGTTAAGCCTCTGAATCACAGATGTTCATCCCAGCCTCCAGTTCTTCTGAATTTTATCCCTTAATAATGGCAGATTTTTGTAACCTCTACCAGCAAAGAATTTTCCTACCCCAGTTTTATGAGATGGCAATCTGAAAAGGAAGCAAAAATGCTTAGTACCTTAAAAATGTGATAAAAAACTGCTGAGGCAAAGCACTGGTCTCATTGCAAGTTCAGATGGAATGCCACATTTGCTCTCTGTTCTGTTCATTGTTCCTGTGCTAACAGTACAATGTTTTTAAATTAACGCTTAAGCATTTCTGGCATAAAACAGCTGTCTCCCTCCCCCCCCCCCCAAAAGCCTTTAGAGAAAAATAATGTAGCATTACAACAGATTTAATTTCTACTGAAGGCAATGAGTAAGCCAATTGGATGCAAAAGAATGTGACCTGCCATAGCAACAAAAGCGGCTGACATATCTCTATCACAGAAAAGCAGAGTATTTTAGAGCTCTACAGTGATGTGAAAGTGCAAACAATCATGAATAAACAGCCACCATAAGTCTTCAATACTACAGATTTGAACTCCAGCAGATGTTTCTGTCTTACAGACCTTGGAAAGCTTACAGAATACCATCTCTTTCCAACAAGTAATTGTCTATTTGGCTAAAACCCAGGCCCACAGCTGAGATCTTCAAAAATCAGGGTTAGAGGGGGGCAACCATGGTGTGAACAAAGTAAATAAACAGATTAAGAGAGGATGTGATCCAATTTGCTGTATGCCAAAACATTTATTTAAAGTTTACATCACATCTCAAAATTAGCTGGTCAATGATAAAAACTTCATTTTATGTCAGTGACAGTTTTATTTTTAAAAGTCTGCCACGCAATATTGAGCAGCTTCACAGCAACGTAAAATGATCTAAGTTACATCTATATCTAACTGGATCGCAAGCCAGTCAGCAGAAATATGCTCTGGAGGGGCTACTGGATGGAAAGAGAATACACCCTTTGGTGGCATTATAAGAGGCTCACATTTAGCCCTTCATGCTAACCTCAACTGAACTCCACCCTATGTTTACACAAAAAGAAAAATAAGATCCCTTTTCTAATATTTTGAAGCATCAGCAGATATTTTGCTTATCTCTGTGTACTTTCTCTAGTGAAATACTTGGTGACTTCACCCTCTCCTCCACTTATATTGTAACAAAGTTAGTCTGTGCACACAGGCCCCAGGTTCCCACCAGGTGAAACTCAACAGAGTCTCACAGCAGAGCTTTTCTGATTTGTCCCAGCGCAAGATACAGCCCAGGGATGGTTTGATCCCCCACCTRATCTGCCATATGCTAGTGTGAAATATCCCAGCCAAGCTAACTGCAGTCTTGAAAGTATGTTGTGGGAGCAAGTTTCTTCCGACATGGGCATGGAAGTCTGCCAGGGCAATCCACAGACAGTGCAGTTGAAGAAAGAAACTGAGCCATCTCTGAAATAGTAAATGGGACAGGTATCAAAGTGCAGGATGGGATACTCAGCTTGGGTCCTGCAAGTAGGACAGCTTCATCCCCATGAGGCTCTGTCCCAGGCCTGTGCCAGCAGGCTGGCAGCTCATGCATTCCTGTACACTGCTGCACTGTGTGCTGAAGAATATCATCACAGTAAAGTCACAAGACCTTGCTACCCATTTCTAAAGATTTTCACCTACTGGTCCACAAAAAGAAGTAAAACCAAACAACCAAAAATCCAAAAAAAAACCCCAAAAAAATAACCCTTGTCTTAGTCCCTTTGTACTTCCATGCCCCTTTATCGTATACAGCTACTATACACTACAAATCTTGTGTCCCTTCCTTACAGCTTACATCCCATGAAAAACTCTGACAGAATAAGAGCGAGAAGTCCATATATTATAGACCTAGATCTACATCTGAGAGAAAAGATTTCTAAGCCCAAAACCAAAGCTGAGAATTGACCTTAAACTAACTTTGGAATGGAAAAGGTAATGATACCACATGTTCCTTTCTAGAAACAATTTTAGCATAATAATAGGTGATACTTCACACATTTTAATCTGAAGCACTTAGCAAAAACGTGGCACAATTATCCTCTCATTTTACAGATGGGGAAAGAGATTCACTAAACAGTCACCCTGGGATGTCGCATCAGTACCTGGAATTCCTTAATCCTAGGCGTAACATTCTTCTCTAGCTAAGCTGATTCAGCACAGCGTCTTCCACGGATACAGTTAAAGGGTTAAGTTAGCATCGCTACTTGCAATGTTCATGAGCACACTTCTTACCCAGGCAGTTGTGGCCATCGTGAGCCAACATGAAGCCATCATAGCAAGTGCAGCGATAATTTCCTGGAATGTTGAAACACTCGTGCACACAGCCGCCATTGAAGTCGTTATCACATTCATCAACGTCTACAGAATAAAGCAAAAGTCAATATGATGGATGCTTGCTTGAGCATTATAGACAGGTTGTGGTGCAAACATGTAAATGTTAACAGCAACTGCTGTCTTAAATCATCGTTGTCTTGCAAATAGGCTATACTTGACATATTTCTTGTTGAATGTTTTTAGAAAGTCACAAATTCCTCGAGATTCCCATGTAGTTTTATGTTATAGTTTAAGCTAAGACTGCTGATTAAACAACAATCTAATTATTAGATCAAGTGATACTCCTAGATGAAAGCAATGCAATCGGCTCTCCTTTGCTTTTGTAAACCAGAAATAAATCAGGTGGCAAGACAAAGAGTATCTTGTTTAAAATCAGCCTGAGGAATAAAATCATCTTCCATATTTTAAACCATTACTTTTAAATTTCCTTCCTGGTCTTAACAGAAATACTTAATGCTTTCACACATAATATCATGTACAGTTTTAGCAACCCTGTCTTGAAAATGCAACTAGATGATTAAGAGGATTCACAGACACACACACAAACAAGACAACAGGTGGGTGGGTGGATGTGCTAATGAAAAAGGTCCTGTATAAAGGCACACTGAGAAGTCAGGTTTTTTTCTACGTTCTCTGTAAGGACTCAATGGACAAATGTAAAGCGACAGAATAAAAGGGTGACATGATAAAAGTACACAAAATAACAAATAGAAAAGTTAATACCAGCAAGTCATCATCATGCCTCATCAAGGCAGAATTCAATTCAACTGAAAGCTCATACAAACATACATCATACAAGCAATTGATCTGTGGAACTCACTGCTGCATGATATCACTCTCACCAAAAGTCTTCACAGTATTCAAAAAATAGCATGTCCTAATTTGCTTGTAGCGTGGATAATCCACTCCAGAACAGCAAAAGTTAAAGATGATAAATCACAGGCTGGAAAATCATAAGGAGTTGTTCATAAAAAAAAAAGTTCTACCTCTAATGCTGGCAGGAAACTTCTGTGGTTACAGCATCACACGCATTCACATACTGCAATATTTCTTTCCCCCTCCTCAATCTACTAGTCACATTTTGGAAATTAAAAAAAAAAACAGTATTGCTGCTTTGATCTTGTAAACTATCCCCTGTGTTCCTCCAGCAAACAGTTACATTTTGAGCAGCTGCCAACCCTGAAGCTCAACACCTTCGCTTATACCTGTTATATTTATGAAAGGGGAAATGGCAAGAAGCAACCAAGGACTATGATAAAGCATCAAGTCTCCCGTTTCTGGGTACCAATCCAACCGCAATTAAAAGTGGATGGATACCCATCTATTTTAATACAGCTGGCCAAGGTGAGGGATCTTTGGTGCTGACCAAGATTTTTCAAGCGCAGGAGTATGTAGGACTTCCAAGACATCTTTTATGAAAATGAGATTTTTTTCCCCAGTATCCCTGACTGACATTTGCCTTCACCTTACAGAGAGCAGAAACTGTGCTTCTGCAAGGCAACTGCCCTCCACTTGGCACAAGGAACTTTGGCTTGTTGATTGTACCAGTTTTATAAAGTACTTCAGGACCTTTTAGGAAGGGGAGACACAATTACTGGTACAGGCAGAATATTGTGCTTCCGTTATTTTACCTTCACATTTCTTCCCTTCACCAGTGTAACCCACTTTGCACATGCACTTGTACAGCTTCAGGGTGTTTTGACAAATAGCATCTGGATGACAGTCATCAAGTCCAAGGGCACATTCGTCCACATCTGTGAAAAGACACCAGATTCAGAAGGAATGTCAGCAGGGGCAAAGTAGGAATACCTGGGCGCATCACTGACGAGGTGATGTAAGGCTCTGTGCGTGTGTGCATGCAGTGCACACGTGTGCATATGCATGTCAAATAAACATGCAGAGACAGTAGCTGAACCTAAATTTGTATTATGGCTGTACCCGCATATAGGTATATTTATGGGGGTGTGTGACTTCAGATAAGCTTGTATTAAGCTTTTTCTCCCACTTGTAAATACACCTACATCAATCCATTAAGGGCTAGATCCTCCATCAGATTTCGCTTACAAAGTTTTACAGAGATGCATCAATCTACAGCAGAAGAAGATATGACTTTCTCTCTCCACAGAAGTATGAAGGAGAGGAAAAAAGTCTGTTAATCTTTCTGGTTAACAAAAAAAATAGTCATTGAAGGAGTTCTTGGTCACAACCATGATATAACTGTAAAGAAGCATGATGACTTTTAAACCAGCATGGGGAGTTTAGAGAAATGTACTTTCAAAGTCACTACCACTCCCAACATATTAAAAGACTGACTTACCATTAAACAGATGGTTAATTTATTAATAATCCTAATTTTTAATATTAAAATAATATCTGATGAGCAACATCGCCAAGTCACCTGGCCAGCCATCACAACACACAGCATACTGACGTAAAATATCCAGGTGGAAACTCCAGAGTAGAGGAAATGAGAAAGAGAAACACCAACAGGAGGAAGCCCTGGAGATGAAGAAGTATAGACAGAAAAAGAAGAGTTATAGGCAGCAGAAGACATCAGCAGAAGTTTTTCATACTGCAGAGAAGGATTCAAACACAGAAAGAGAAAGACTTCCAGTGACTGGTTAAGAGGAAGAGTTGCAGAAGAGCCACCCTGTATCAGTTAAAAAAAAAAAAAAAGCTAAAATAACAGAATGAACTGAAGAGATATCAGCAGAAGGTGACTACTGGAGTAGTCAACCTTTTTTTTTTTTTTTTTCTGGTGAGGATCACTTTCTAACCGGGAATTTCAGCCAGCACCTCTCCCATTTACAATTACAGCATTCATCTCTTTCTATTTGCAATCACAAAATATGCCTGTAGGTACTGCACCAGTTGCCAGCTTCGGAAAGTATTCAGGTAGTTTGAACTCCTAATGGAGCTTGGCAGCAGGAAGCACGGCAATGAGCCAGTGCTACATAAGCAGTGCTTTCCTGACGCTCAGGTGCCCGCAGAAACGATAACTGCAATGGGGGCCTGCAGACACAGCCATCAGAAAACAAGGCGAAGGTGAAAAACAGCTGGAGACTGGCAGAATCTGCCTCTCTAGCAAGAAAGGACAGGCATTAAGAAAGGGTAGTGAACTGAGGGGGAGTCACACAGGGAGGGTGCAGGGAATTGCCGAGGGGTCTCCAGCTGGCGGGATTCAGGCGGATGGGGCAGGAGGAAAGGATGGGTAGGGAAGGAAAGCAACTAGGTAGAAAGAAACATTAACGGCATTCGAGCAGCCTTCGTAGCCACACACGGCAGTCTCCCCTCCCCAGCCCGGGCGGGGGGATGCACCTGCCCACAGCAAGGCTGCTCCCAGACAAGAAACGCCAAGGAGGGGTTTCTGTCACGCAGACATCAACCAGATTTGGCACGGCGGCTGTTCTGCGGCTGTGTTTTGCTTTTTACACTAAATCCTTGTGATCCACAGTGCGTGGCAAAGAACAGCAGCAAAAAACAGCGTTAACACATAGAGGCATACATTAATGCACACAGAAAGGAGGGCTAGGAAATTACTGGGCACATAGAAAGAGACTTCCCCTGTAGTGACAGTAGCCTGAGCTGAAGAGAGACCCTGGGGAAGGGAGACTATGAGCAAACATTGCAGCCTTAAACTTGGCAGCGAGGCGGACGCGGAGGAGGCTGCAGGAAGAATTACTGCGTTTATTCCTCGGCGACTGAACGCAGATTAAGCTGTGATATATGCAGGGTTTACGTCCCCGCTTTTTCTGCGGAGGTGAGACGTTAACCAGCTGCCCTGCCTCTGGGATCAACCCGCTCCAGAGGCGGCCCCAGGTGGAAACCAACATTTAAAAGTCACCGGAGGTGCCCGTAGCGGCTCCTCCAGGCAGGACCCCCCCGAGCCCGCTCGCCAACGGCCGCCCGCGGGCCGGCGGCTCCCCGAGAGCGCCAACGG
>NW_020447275.1:743047-820579 GCF_003343035.1 Apteryx rowi | reverse complement strand
CGGGAACCCCCGCCCCGCGGCCCAGCCCCTGCCGCCGCTCCCAGCCCGGCCCACATCAAAACCCGCCACAGACCGCGGCGCAAGTGCGCCCCGCCCCTGCGCAGACGCTGCAACACCTGCGCGCCGCCGCCGCGCGGCTCTCCTACGGAGCCGGCTCTTTCCTGAAGAGGCAGAAGGGTACCTCGCACGCAGGCGGCGGCGCGTGTATCGGGACCGCTGCTCCCGTTTCCGAAATGGCCCACACGGTCTCTTTCTAGCAGGGACGAGCCCATGCAGAGACCCCGCAAGCAGAGCGCGCATGTGTCTGCACACTGTCACGGACCTCGAGCCTTGCCTTTCTTCAAAAACACAGTACTGCGATTTTTAGCTAGCACTGACACCCCGCGCTGCGGAGGCTGGAGGCCCGCCTGCGGGACCCTACCGGCACACACCTCCCACCCTGGGCCCCAGGCCCGCTCCCTTCCCCGACGGCATTGCTCTGGGCTGGCTCCTACGGCAGGTAAAAGTGGCGCAGTCAGTATTTGCTGAAATTATAATTTACTAAGTGCTGCTTAGCCCTTTCAGGGTGCAAATGAAGGCAAGCACTATTCTTTTCCACTCCTCCCTCCCTTCCCCCCCATCCCCATTTTGCCTTCTTTTCTCTTTTGTTTTGTTCTGTGAGAAATACCAAGCTATTTCTAGTCCTAAGAGGGGTTTATACACATTAGTAAATCTTCAGAGTGAAACCTTCCCCTCAGTCTTTGTCTTTGTTTCCTTAATGGTAGCTATAAATTACCACTTTCCTTTCTCCCTGGAGCATCAGGCTTCATTGCTTTTGAAATGATCAAAGTTTTTCTCCTTTAAAATCCAATGAGAAACAACCTATTGTATGTCATGGATGTTTTCAGCCTTAGTCAAACTCCTCCATAAATGCATAAAGCTGCTCATTAAACACTCGAAGAATTCTTCAGCACCACACTATATCTCCAGCCTCCTCTTACCAAGAGAAAGTAATAAGAAATTAAGACTTTGACAGTTTCTATGATTTTGTGACTAAACAATCATATTTACGATGAAAATTCACACATCCACAGCATTCTCCATTTAGGGATGTCAAGGTGTCTTTACAAACAATTGTCCTAAACAAACAGAGAAGCAGTTTCCCATCAAAGCACATAAATATGAACTATCGTAAAAGCTGTTAAACACTTCTAGCACTTTCCACTCAAGATTTCTCTCGAGGAACTTGACCAATATCCATTTGACTAAAACTCATACTGCTATGAGACATGATGACAGACAAAATCTAACTATAAAAGAATGTAGTGGGAAACTAGTAAGAGACACCAAACAGAAGAGCCATATACCTGAACCACCAAGGCATTCTGAAACACAGCAAAAGCAAAGCACCTGATTTACTTCTGTAAAACTAACAGATAAACTGCAGCAACACACAGCTCATTTTAAAGCTGGAAGCTGCCAGCCTGTCTCACTACCACCCAGTGCTACCAACAACAAATATTTAGGAATGCCTGAGCTGGATCAAAAGATCAATAGACAGCTCTGAAAATAAACAGGACAAATATTAAATTTATCTTAGTTAATGAAATCTTTCCTTATACATAAATCTTAGAATGCTTTGTGAAGGTTCTTAACTATAATTTAACATACAATACTTTTGATTATGATGAATTGCCATTAACATATCTCTTTACAGACACAAAACAGATAGAGGCTTAGATTTCAGCTCGGACATCTTTTGACAGCCTTCTTTAATGTAATTATTTCTATTAAACTGCAAAGTCACAGTGAGACATGAAGATCAGAGCATAATGGCCACTACTGGGTAGTAGGATCTTGATGCTGGTAGAGAGAAGCTAAAAGTTGCTGAAGTTGAGCCTTAAAAATTTAAATAAGTATGATGAAAGAAAAAATACTAGAGGCAACCCAGCAAGAAGAAACCCCCATTTTTTTTCCCCCCTAAATAGCTGAAAAAAAGAAAATCACAGAATTTTAGTGGCAGGGGAATAGCTACTTGCAAATCTTGACAAGAAGCATATGTAAACAGGATATCCTCATAGATTATACACACTGATCCTAAAAAAAAAAACCCACAACAACAACAAAAAAAACAATAGCAAAGTTTTTGCTTATTTAGGTACTATACAGCATTTTAGTCTTGAACTACATTTTCTCAGTGCTGTGTGGACCAAAGTCCCGTTCAGTTATGTTTCGCAGATGCTTTTGTGAGGGTGGGCTCTATGTTTTATACTTGGAGAAAGGTTTGCACATCTGAAAATGTTTGCTTTTTTTCTGCTTGTTATAATCTTGTAAAAGCTAGTACTTCTTCCTGCAAATTGATCTCCGAACTTTTTAGACCACCAGGACTATAACACTACTGTGAATACAGCCTGGTTATCCAAAGAAACTGTGTGATACGGACAAGATCCACGATTCTCCCTAGTTCTCCACTTTAAATATGGCTTGAAGCTGCCTCACATGAAGGTCTAGACTAAGCCATCACACAGTCTTCCTCATATCAGACATTCTGATGTAAAAACTGCTCCAGAAATTGTGTACCTGATCTCCTCAGTAGAGTTGAACACACTTGTCTGAAAATCTGGGATAAGAACTGCTTTATGCTTTATATTCCCTGTTAAATTTTATTAAATAATTATAAGCAAACATTTAGTTGAGGAAATCTAGATTGCTATTTCATTTCTACTTGAATATTGTGAGAACTAGTGGGTCTGCTGTGGCTGGGTAACAGTGCACCACACTAACCCAAGATGTAATACAACTGAGAAGGCACAAGAAGTGTTTGTGACAGAAGCTAAAAACAACATAGTGGGAAAAAAACATAATGCTAGAAAGGCAAAAGGGAAAGGAGAAGACAGTCAAGTGAAAGAATACTTTCAAATATTTAGTTAGTCCAAAGCTTTGCATACATATAATGACTCAGAGCTTCAGCTTCAAGTCCTGCTCATTTCCATATGCCTATCAAGTCTTGAACAACTGTTTTTCATTGAGATTAATCGCTCAGACTTTTGTATTTACACTTTCCGTCTTAGCATCCAAGAGTTTTCCAAGTTACTAATCAGGTTGTGGGGATCAACACAAAACACAGCTTCAATAATCAACATTAAGTTTGGCAATTTAACTGTGACTTTCAGTGGGAGCAGGACCAGCACAAGCATATGGCTTATCTCAAGCAGAGATGAAATCTTGAGTAATTTTTCCAAGAGAACCTCTCATGTAATTTATACTCCTTGTCTAAGTCTTTTTACGCCACTGGTTGAAAATCTTTTCTGAAATAAACATCAGATTCCTTGATTATATTTTAAATGTTGTTGGATCTTTATCTTAAAATACCACTGTCACTGAACTGACCTAAGAACTGTTTCTGTTTATTTCAGGGCTGAACATAATATGTTTCATTAATGAATATATGTTCTTGAGTTAACAGAAAAAGAAAAAAAATCTTTCTTCCACACGAAATTCTTTTTAGACAGAGACCTGTTTGGTGCAGCAATCTGACATCTAATGCTTCTAGTACTTCTCTAATAAAAGGTAAGCGCTTTCCAAGTCATCACCAGTTATAAAGTAAGTACATTTCTAGACACAGTGTGCTGAGACCAGTCAGCCAATGGACAAACATTAGCCTGACTAGCACTCAAACTCTCCTCACCAACACTAATAAGCATTATCATCTATCAAATTACCTCAGACCTGACATATGGAAAAGTGCTGTGAAGCCAACAGTTGCTCAACACACTTTACTTACCAAGTCCTCTGTTTTTTGCTCCTTCCACTTGCAGGAAATTAGAAAGATTCAAGACCATCAGTGATGAAATAAATGCTTTTCTGAAATCACGTTTACCTCATAGCTCCATCCACGTCTGCCCCCACTGGCCATCCTTGTAGAGACCTTGCAGAGGAATTAGGATGAGCAGATCTAATAAAACCAGAGAAGGGAAAAGGTGGCCTGTTTCCTAGAGACACAGGCCTGGCATTTTGCATAAGCGCTGCATGCCTGGCAGTGGGCATTGAGTTCACCACTTCAAAACTCCCAGTCTGGTCGAGTCTCAGGTCAACAGCGCCATCTAGTCCGAGCATGGCACAGATGGAGCCCGGGCCTTGCAAAGCAGTCTCCCAGTCTGCCTGAGGACAACGCGAATTGTGAAGTGCTGCGTAATTCTTGTCAGCTCAGGAAGACCTGAGTGCTTTCACCAAGATAGATCTTAAAGCTTTTTATTCTGCTTTTGTTTAAAGCAAGCAAACAAAAACCCCAAACAAAATAATTCTCCAACACAGACTGGTCAGAAGAGGGGAACTGAAATATTTCTACGTAATGATCAAACTCCTTGCTATTTTTTCCCTGTTTTTATAAAACATCCAGTGATGATCTCATACAGATTGACACAGGGTAAAACCCATCAATTTCAGGCTAGTCCTAACTTGATCCACTGTTCCCAGGCTGAGAAAACTGCTTTTGTATCCATCTGCTTCAAAACAAAAATTTGTCAAAGCAAACATTAGCCATTGCTCAAAGGCAGGTCAGAATAAGCAAGTCTCTCTGGCTATACTTGAGAGAAGAGAGGGTAGCTCTCTAAAAAAACAGGAAAAAATCACACACCCGAAGACATATCACATAACTGACATATAAAACATTCAGGACATAGGCAGCAGAAAAGTTACAAAAGCATTATTAAAATTAACTCCACTCGCTTTTATTTACTGATTCACCTAACTCTAGAAACTAGATGAAACATACAGTAAGGCAGATAGAATCAGTTTCAGGTGGAGATAAGCAGAGCAATATCTAAGGAACGAAGATTATACCGGGCTCTGCTATATCAGTATGCACTTCAAATCATTTAAACAGCAAGTGAAACGAGAGGGAAGAAGCCATACTTTTGCCTCTGCCTCAATACAACCCCTCCTCCCAGTAATTCTAGGTCTGAGACCAACACAGCATCTGCCAAGTTTGGCCACACCATCAGCAAAGATGGGATACACAAGCAGGAGACAGGCAATATAGGTAATAATGCTCAGGTGTGTATGCGTGCTACAGATGTAGCTATGGTCAGAGTCTCAGAGATGGAGAACAGAGGTATTTTCTCACTTAACCTTACATTTGAAGAATCAGATAGTTACATGATCAACATTCATGACAACTTCTAGTTTTCTGCATGTATCCTCTCGCAAAAAAAGAAAGGTTGGGCACATGGTACATAGAGCACACTAACTGTATTTTCTAGAACTTAACACTTTGAGATTTCCATCAAATTTTGTTAAATAACTATTATGATCAAAAGTTATTCTAAGACATGAAAAAAAGCTAATAGACACATGACCGTATGTGTGTGTATGTATATGTACTCACAGATGCTCTCCAAGACCTGCATTAGTTCCTTTGCCTTCTTGTTTTCCCCATTCCCTGATTACGGAGTTGGCTTCTCTTCCAGTGATGGTACCATCTGACTGACAAAAATTGCTTGCAACAAGGCTACACTGGGGCAGGTGTTCATTGAACAGATGTATACAGAACAAGATATAACGCAGAAAGTGAGTTTAGGTCATATCTAAAAGTCAGTTTTTGGACAGCTGGACCCCATTCTGGTCCACTCTGCAGAAACTGTTTTAATACATACAACTACACAGGCATTCTCTCCTTTTGATGTGAACTGGGCTTGTATTTCCAGCTACACACATTACCCCAAATCACAGGATGTGAAGGGGGATGGGGATAAACACACTTACTATCCGATGCTCATTCAAAATGCAGATGATATACTAACATTAAGACTACTTGTCCACTAAACAAAAGGGGATACTTTAATCTACAGATAATCAGGCTTCAAGAATGGATCCTGTAAAGAAGAATACACAAAAATGAAGGCTAACAGTCCCCGTTAGATCCATTCATTAATCCATTGGGAGTAATGTTATAAACCTCATATACTCCTTAAGTAGTATAGAAGGTCTTCATAGAAGGTCCAACATAGGAAAGAAGGGCTAAAGAACACAGTATAGAAGGAATAGTAGATTAATATTAAAAGTTTGAGGCAAACCAAGTCTTTCCCAAAACAAGAGAAAGATTAGTCTAGGTAAGAAATGTAATACTTCACATGCACATCCTCAACAAGCATTACTAGAGAATATCGGAGAATGTGTTCAATTTCAGGGTTCGTTGCCATTATGAGTTTGGGAAAAGGAATCACTTATTTTCAAAATGCTTAAAAAAAACCCTTGTATAGATAATGTAATATTCTTAATTGCTACAGCATATATTGAAGATAATGAAAGTCATGCTTCTAATGAATTTCACTTGAAACCAGACACCAAGGAGTTATACATATCCACAGTTAGGCAAAGAGGAAAAGATGATTAGCCAAATTACAGTTAGAGGCTTTGAAACTAGCACATTAATGATATTTCTCATGTTAAAAGTTAAATTTTATTGCAATTCAGCAATGTACTACACCTATAAGACTTTCATATGTCCAAGTCACACTTAACGTCCAATGGACTGGTAGTTTCCTCACCATGCGCTATCCACCTATGACTTGGGAGTCAAACCACAGCCTGTGTCCAAACATCCTAGGTATCTCTAATACTTTGTCATAAAGAGGCCAAAAAGATCCATACCAAACCGAGTAATCAAACCAGTGTTATCTTGCCATATTAGGTGAGCATGATAGCAAAAGTACTGAGCATTAGTTCAGCGTGAGCTACCTCATCCAAAATAAAATTAAAACATATTTAATAGTAGGAGAGAGATGATTTTAATAGGATCAACTAATCTAATGAGGTCAAAAAGGTTAAATACGACCCTCTCTTTCTAATACAGACATCCACTGTGAAATGTACAGGCCTAATAAAATGGTCTTAAATATAATGAAGAGCTGTAAATTCTTTTTACTATTATTATACAAATGAGCAATTTGGGGACAGAATAGCAAGATTCTCTCCATGTATTAAGTCGAATACACAAAATTTTCAGAACAAAGTACATTTGCTTTATTTTTTCCCTTCCAAGATTAGAAAAACCACACACACACAGACTGCAGACACACACACACACACACACACACACACACACACAGACTGCAGACTGCGAAGGAATGCAAACCCGCTCAGCATGAGCAGTGGCTTGGGCATCGCCTTGCATTTTTCTAATGCTACCATGAGATCGAAACAGAATCTTGTTCTGAATAAAAGTAGTGATAAAGGAACTTCTCAGTTTAATAATGAAATAAATAGGACAAAAGTAAAAATAGTCAAAAATTTAATACACGTGCTATGCTTATAAATTATGGAAATAAAACTATCACAAGATGTCACTAAGTTGTAGGTAATAAAGAAAAGGTGCTACAACATTGCATGAACTGAAAAAACTTTGACTCAGCTTCTCATCAGAAGAGAGACAATACTGAGATAAGTTTATACAGTGAAGACCTCTTAAATACATAGCCCTGAATTTCTGTAGGGTAATTTGTGACACTTGAAAATTGGCCTGTTCTTAAGTCATGTATGCATTTCAAAGTGATTTTATCAGAGGTTTCAAATGAACAGAGATGCCTCTGGGTATTTGCCAATTTCCAGCTCTGCAATAAATTAAACTTTCAAAATGCTTGTGTTTTATTGTACATAGAAAGTTTTATTTCTATGGAAAAACAGAAGCATCCCAAATGAAGCTGACTGCAATAACAGGACCCAAGGCGTATCAATTCAAAAGGAAAGGAAAAAAAATTACTTCTTTCTGTCTCTTTAGAAAAGTGAACAAATACTGAAATCCTGATATTTGTTAGTAAGGCTTGCCATGCATTGTGGCATGGTCGTCTTTATTTAGTCTTCTGGCCTTTGGGAACCCATGTCCCTCTTTATTCGCAGTTAAGAGAATTACCAGCAGCAACCATATAACAAACTTTGAAAGGCTGGTTTAAGTGGTAATATTTTTTTGCATTATAAACAGTTATTCCAGGTTTTTCATTTAAGTGGGCTGCACTGTAAGTTCTGAATTGCAACACAATATAGCCAATTATATCATAGAAGTTTTTTTTTTTAAAAGACAAACTTACAAAACACAACAATAGGTTAAATAAATAAAAACATCAGTTAAAAACACGCTTAATTTCCTCTGTGCAATTACGTACCAATATGAAAAATATTACTTTGATCTCTGCACATTTCACGGTTCAGTCTCCTGGAATTCACTAAAAATAATACTGACAACAAAAATAAAGGAAAAAGCGATTTGTTGACAAATCAGTGCTTTGGAGCTATTAAAAAAAGCACACATCAGAATTTGTAATTCCCTTGCAGTAGAACAGTGACCCAATGTGTTAAAAATTAAACATTGGTAATAATGTTAATATATAAAATATTAGTTTAAAAACTATAGAATGACCTTCTAGCAGAAATGGAGTGTATACATTGGGGTCTGTGACATACAGCATATCTGAAGGCAAGTTCACAGAATGCTGAAAGGCTCACTGCACATTTTCTATGGCAAGGAAATATTGCAGCTTTAAAATAAGCTGCACAATACTCATCTCTATCTCTTTCACATGAAAGTGTGTAAAAAGCAAATCAGCAAATAAACTCTAAAATAGATTTATACCAAAATCCTCTTTTTTACATTGAGTTTACAGCTTCTATCCTTTTGCCTGTACTATTATTGGAGTTTCCTTCAAGAAAAGTCAAAGTTGCATTTTGGGGCCATGAACAAGTTCACGATACAATGTACTGGCAGACAGAACTTTTGCATACTAATGAGATTGACTCTTTGTTGCCTCCCCCCCCCCTTTTTTTAATTAAGATAATCATCTATGGGACAAGAGGTCAAATATCAATTCCTTTGACAAGAGATGCCTCTAACGTAATGTTGAACTCCTGCAAGGTCTGCAGCACTCGAATCAAAGAGTTCACAAGCGTATGGTCCTTAATCAGTGCTATGTCTTCATACATCTGTGCTGTGATCGGGCAGTCTGCAAGCAGGGCGATCCAGTGATGCAAAAGGTGGTCTCTGACAAAGTTGCATTTTACAATTTGGAAAGAAAAATAAAGCCAAGTTAATTTCTCATTTTCAGAATAATTTTTATTCTTTGCCTTCTAAATAGACCTACTATATTCTCCAGTTACTTTAATAAGGTGGAGAAATGGAAGCAATTGTATGTGACATTTGTTTAAGGAGGGAGCATCGTCATGTGAGAGAAGCATTTCTAGGCTGTCCCCCTTCACATCAAAAGGTACAGCTCCCAGGAGGCCTGGAAGCCCTAAACCGGCCCAAATTTACTGTCCTGCTCCACTTCTTTCGTGTCAGAGGCTTCCTACATGGTTCCAATTTCTCTCCTACCCTTCTCCTACAATTAAGAGGGAGAAGGCAGGGAATTCATAAAGGCAGGAATGGGAGAGGCCTCATTGACTGCTGGTTTTCTGTTCTTTCTCCTGACCTTGCTAGATGTACAGGTGAGGGAAGCTATTCACACCAATCTCCTAATCTTCTCTCCTGATTCAGCTGCTCTGTGCTCTGCATTGCCTCAGTTTTTCACAGCTCAGATTTCCCACACTTCATGTGCATAAGAGCTCAAATAATCAGGACACAGTTCACTTGATCCTTCTTTGGTAACATCAAAGAACTTTAGAATAGTCAAACTTCAGAAACCAGCAGTTGCTGGTTTTATTTTACTAATATGGCTTCATTTTACTAATATGCAACATCCTTTGCATTTTATTAAAATAATAATAATAATAATAATAATAATACCTGGCTCCAAGACACACCAGCATCTGAAACTTGCCATCCTTCCCAATGTTTCTAGGGGTGTTGTTGATAGCAGTGATAAAGCGACAGAAATTTCTGGCCCTTGTCTGCCAGTTCTCTTCAGGGACCATTTCATTCTGCTCAAGGGTCTCGTAATATGTTTGTGCTTTTTCTTAAAAGAATGATGGGAGACGAAGTTTCATCAGTGCATGAAACAGTCCTAAAATCTCTGCAATATCATTTTCCAGTGCTTGGAATACAATAATTAGAGATTATGACCTTCAAATCCAGATAATTAAATTTTAAAATACCTCAGTATAATGCTTTCCCCATAAGCTTGCTTTCAAATCCATAAAGCTATCCAGTGCCCACATCTGACAGTTGGCAAATCAGCAGGAATGTTTGCTTCATGGAGAGGACAATTACAATTGAAAGACCTAGATTCAAAGCTTTTCCATGAATTTCCCAAGTGATTATGTCTATTTTTTTTCCCTGTTTGATTCTGTCCTCCTGTGTTCCCCATTTGTAAAATGGGAATTCCACTTCCTTTCCTCAGAACAGTGCTAAAACAGTTCTAAGATCTACTGCATTTTGACATGATACAGTAATATGATGATATAAGAATAAGAATGATGTCAAAATACTTACTCATAACACAGAAATGCTATTAAAGGTAAGTCCTTTTCTGAGAGATGAGTTTGTGTACTCAGATGAATTATTCAGCTCTTTAAATCAAAGAAACTGGAGTGCTGTGTTAAAAATGTTTTTTTATAATCCCCTTATTACTATGTCCAGTAAGTATCAATAGCACTAGATTCATGATTTCTTATGTTTTATGAGGCAGCTCAACTTCTTAATTGTTTTATTGCTTTCACAATACTCAGTTAAGAACAAGGTTGCCATATTACAGTTTACCACCCAATTTAAATAATTCTTTCTCACTAGGGAAGCTTGTTTTACACTACTTCTGCTAGAAGGACATAGTCCAGTTACAATACAAGTACAGTGTCAACTTTGGCAGAAGACAGATGCTCTCTTTCTTTCAACAGTACCAGGAGGTAAGAGCTCTTACATTAATTCAACTGCTGAGATGCCTCCAGCAAGTATGCTATTCACACCAACTGAGACAGTAGCAATAATAAAAAGGAACACAGATGGATACGTTTCAAAGACACAAACAGGCTCCAGTATATTTTCTTCACACTTACCTAAAAAGTCCCAAATAAAGACGTTTTTGAAGAGCCTGGGCGATTTAAATCCATGCTGAAACACTTGTTCAAGAGCTGAAACAAGTCCACTTTCTCCACACAGCAACAGTGTCAGACTGCCTCTCTACCAAGCACACACAGAAAGCACAAACATTTAGCTCAGTTTGGCAGCCTGCACACAAGCGTCATATGTGTTTATTACTGAAACCAGTTTTTAAGTAAATAGATGCCCAAGTTGCAGTCCAGTGCCAAACAATGGCCCCTGGCAGGATGGCCCAGTTCTCAACAGTCCTGAGCATCCAGAAATTTGTTAACCTCCCAAAGAATGAGGCTGAAGAAAGCAGTCTTAGGGACTCCAGTAGTTTGTCTTGACAGGAAGCCAGAAAAGGACCAACATAAAGATCATGAGCAAGTTTTACCTCATAGTAATGACCACTGTACAGGAAACTTTAAGAAAATATTTTCCTCTAAGTAATAAAGGTCACAGGTCCATTGTAGCATGTGCCTCAAACTGCTTGCTTGTCAACAAAAACAACATTTAATCCAATTTTTAAATATTGGGAAAACAACAAATTCTTCTACAGAGCATGGTAAATTCCATTTTGCAAAAACATTTTCAGTGTATCATGTCTTGGGAGTATGCTTTAAATATGCACATCAACAGAAATTAGACTGTACATGAATTTGCCACATTACCCTGAACTTAGAAAAGGTAGATGCAGAAGTGGTGGCAGGACCTACATGTAAAAATTAATGACTTTCAAGGGATCTCCACTACTGCTCACAAAGGTTGAACTTTGATGTTATGACAAAGGCACTTCTCAATTTTTTTTTCATGAAATAACTGCTGTGACAGTTAAGATAATCATCTTTACATTACAACAAGTATAACTTCAAAGTGTACTAGGAGTCTTTGAGCGCACTTCGACTTTACGTAGCTCATGGGTTTCCATGTTATAAGTAGCCAAGATAATGCAAAACAGGCATTAAAAACAAAAAACTTTTCGGTACTCAGTGTAGATGACAAAACATCAGTTAGTTCAGAATACACTAAATAGGTGGCAACACTCTTGACAGATGAACAACCAAAATCCTAAGCAGAATTTGACTCATAACACGATATCAAATACTAGGATATTGAATTTAAATTATCGGAATATTCCAGTTAGCAGTAAAAATTAGATACTTGAAGATGTACTCTTACATCAATGTAGTCTCAACATTTTGTTTTTGCTCCACTTAAGGAATTCTGAAACACAGATGACTGTTCATTCAGTTTAGTATTTTCTAGAATATATGTTCTCCAATGCTTACTAACGGGATTTGTAAGACTGCAGTGCCATTACACCAACAAGACAACACCTTACCTCTTTCTCTGGCTTGTGGAAATGCTTGACAATGCCATTGACAGCTTCACCAATAGCTTCTTGTATCTGACCAGTATTTAATTCTGTAAAATACAAAATACTTCCATTCACTTTATAACAGCTTTAGAGACAGTACCTGTGCATGAGGGATAAGGCACATTGCAAGGAAGACGACAGCCATGCACTGGTATAATCTATGCTTTGGCAGTAGAAATCCAACTCTATTTTCATTTACTGTGGAGGAGGTGGAAGTGGAAATGGTTTGTTGATATATCAAAGTTGAAACACCACAGTTTTAATATGACAATAGGAGGAAAGGTTTTTGAGTATTATGTGAGTTTTCAGGCTAGGGCCCAAAGCTAAGATAGAGAGATGTGCTTTAATTAGGACCACAAAACCTGGGAATCCTAGAAACGCCTCCTGTGATAGTTCTACTGTAAACCCAAGCATTCTTGGGAGCAAAGTAACCAGCTGATTTATCAAGAATAAGATAACCCCAAAACAGTGGTCTCAATAGAAAACTAATGTCCATTAGTGGGCTTTCTTGATCCATGAAAGAAAGATATGAGACAGGATGACAAATTTTTATCTTCCTCCACAGTATTCATCCCACAGATGAAGGGCGAGAATGCAGAAAACACCACTAGGGCAGCTAAGCACTGGAGCAGGAGTCGAGAGACTCCTTCCTTCCATCTTTGGAGGCTTTCAAAACTTGACTGGACATAGTCTTGAGCAGCCTGTTCTAACTTTGAAGTAAGCCAGACTGAGTAGGAGGGTTGGGCTAAGTGGGCTTCACGGGTCCTCTCCGACCTACTGCTCTAAAATGCAAAAATTCCACGATTCTGTTTGCAAACAGCTTTCCGCAAAAGATGAGGTAAAACAGTACAAGACATCTTCCATCACTCACTTGGCTTATTGTTTGGCGATATAGTGACCAATCTTCTGATCATGCTTGGTGACTGCTGTAATGGAGGAGTTCGGCACTGCCGCTCATCAACCTCAGTGTGGGAAGTCAGCAGCTCTCCCACTAGGATCCTCTCTAAGCTGCCATCATCCATTCCCTTTCCAAGCCACCTTCCACAGGGAAACCTGAAAACATAAAGCAGGTGTTTGGATCAAGTCCTTCAACCCCAGGTTCAATTTCATGCCAAAGACTTTCAACTGTAGTTGCTAACATCCACATTCTACTAATAGTCATAAGAAATACTTTGCTCTCATCTAGCAGCTAACACTTCTGCCAGCAGAGGGAGCACAAGTAAAGCAGGTTTTCAGTTCATTTTTGTAATAAATGCTGCACTAGTTGATGTGCAGAGCAAACAGTGAAGGATTTTGTCTTGTGTCTCACATGTAACAACTCGAGGGCTGCAGAGGGAAAAGAGCTAGAAGGGGAAGGCCCACTATAGACTACAGGTGGATGGTGAAATATAGCTATGCTTTTACTGAATACTTTACATAGTAGGCCAGCCATAAAAGAAACAACATATACTTCAGTTCCAAAACACCAACACATCTATTGAAATTGGGATACTCAGTCAGACACTAGGAAGCACACATGCTCAGTTGCTCATTATCACTTTCTGTGAAGCAGTGTTGATGTCAGCTTAACTAGCTCAGTCAGAAAACTGAACAGCATCCAAAAATAGAATTGCCTCATTTAATTACAAACAAGCTGGCACAGAGAACTGAGTGGACATGCCCACCAATTTCTCATCAACATGAGCATGACAGTTTCTCTAGACAAAGGAAAGGTCACCAAATCATGCTGTACTTAACATCAATCAATTAATTCTTACTATAAATCTTGTTCCTCTTGGTATTTTCACTCCACAAATAGTGAGTTTTAACACTCATAAGCCCTTTTATTCTAGCTTGTGTCCAAAATTCTCTCTATAGCGCTTAGAGCACTCATCTTAACCTTAATATAAAATACCACCTATGTTTGGTAAGCAGCAAGTTCTAAATTATCATTTCTTCCTTGGTCTCAAAGCAGATTCTTTTTAGAATGCTTAACTGTCAACTCATCTTTTCCACCAACATTTGGAGATCAGACATGAGCGTCTGCAAATTGAAAATTCTGCTTACTTTTGTAAGAATCATGACTTGTTTAATGCCCGAAGCCAAACGACCTTTCTATGCCTTCAGGTAATGGTATCTGCAGTCACAGAGCCCCAGGAGATAAGACCTTTATAAGCAAACAAGCCCTACTGTGCCAGCTCTCTGCAGAAATTCTACTTACCCAACATGAAATGTCAGGATGATACTTACTTGTAAGTATGCCCTGTTATTTCATTTCTGACCATAACATATTCCACTAGCCACTTGGCATACAGCCCTGAATTATCATGTCCTATTTGCACTGTGGTCAGTTTTCCCAGGTTTTGGCACTGCAAAATAAACAAAGAGTTTGTCAGAGCAAACTGAAAGAAAGAGCGGTATGCTGGAGGAGTAAACTATTGGACAATTTACTGGGATGGGAAATCAGAAATGTGGAGCTCTCATCTCCTGCTCTGATTGCATGACTGATTCTGGGCTTTTTAAAGTAGGGGACTGGAGGGCTTTGGGTTTTTTTGGGGGGGGGGGATTGTTTTTTGTTTTAGTATTGTTTTGATCAGCAAACAAAGCATCACTTAAATTTTTAAACACAATTTTATCCACTAGTCAAAAAATCAACAGAGCAGAACCATTTCTGTCTTAGTATCCCATAAGAGGGTATGACACCTCCCACCAGAACAGCACAGAAGTTGCGATATAAAGACAGAAGTCTTGTCCTACATTGCCCAAAGGATTTGTCAGTTCTTCTGCTCTCCATGTTATTAAATACAGATTAAAATTGCTATGCACAGACATAGTTAGTATTTGAGGCTAACCACACAGAATATAGATGCGAAATAATACAAGATGCTTCGGCAAGGGGAGAATTTAAAATTGAACAAGTAGAACATCCAGCAAAGGGTTCTTTTATCAAGCAATACAAACCTCAAATGTCATTTCTAACGTATTCCTGGGAATCTGCAGGACTCCTGTTTCACCCAGTTCTCCTGAGATACAGATCCAAGGATTGGCTGTAAACATTGAACCACCAAGTTTCTTGCTAGGAACAATCAATATATGGTAGGGTATCACTGCAAAAACAAGACAAAACTTCAAAAATGAAAAAGGGTAATTATGTAACCTCTTTTATGAGGAGAGAAAAAGATAAGTCATAATAATACTGCACCATCATGAAATGTTAAAAAAAAAAAAAGAGCTGCTATTTAATCACGCTAACACTTCTGCACTACACACTGATTGACAGTCAGGAGTGCACAAACATGCTAGTGTACACACAGTAGTCATTAAGATGTAGAGTTGATAGCAAAACAATGTCAAATGAACAAAGAAATATACATGCAGTAATGTCTTTAAACGGGTGTCATCTTTTTTTGCCTGCCAGTCTCAAAATACGTCATGAAGATGGTTACTTGTTCCTAGTTTACAGACAAGGAAGTAGAGAGGCTCATTCACGTATCCACCACTATGCTGTAGCTCAGTGTGCTACTCAAAGTTCAGCTCCTAACCAGGTTTTACAGGTGTGTACACATACACACACACACACACACACACACACACACACACCCCTCCCTAACACTAATTCCTATTCAATTACAAACTGAAGCCTGTAGTTGCACGAGTTGCTTGTGGCAACATTCACTACTGTGACTGAACAATTTTAGAGAAAATACATTACAGTGCTGCAAGTTTCTCTGTACCATATTGCTCTTAGTTATGCTAACTGTATGACTTCTTGATTTGAAAGAGAAAAAAAAAACACTTTTCTCCCCTCTCTAACTGGCACCACACACAGTGTTTGAGCACCAAACACCTTCTGGTCTGCTGGTTTACCAATAACTAATTCAGCATAGTCTCACCTGAGTTACAGCCCCTACTCTGACTCAGGAGGCAGAAGGAAATACATGTGCTCTTCAATTGCCTAGCATCTCATGCATGGCTTCCTACTAACCAAACTGCTTTTATAACAAAACCCAGTTATCTGAATGGTCATTGTACTTCTTGGCAATTTGCCCTTCTTTTATAGTGCATAAATGGGTTATAGTTAAGGCTTTTCAGCTGAGGCATTTAATACATTTCTTCCTAAATGTCTCCTCAGCTGACAGTGGCCTCAGGAAAGCATTTGGTGGTTGGATCTTCTTAAAAGCTTGATGCCCATGGCCTTTAAAAATGAATTAAAATGTTTCCCTTTTTATTTTCTGTGCTGATAGTCTTAAAGCAAGTGACAATTTAACAGCATCCAGCAGACCAGACCTGAACACTGTCCATAACTTACCCTCAACAAGATGTGTTACATGGAGTCATTTCTCATCATCTCTGTCTATACTTTTGGCTGAGGATTGACTATATGGATATAGATAGTCATTCCTCAGCCAAGGATTTGGTTAGAATTAAATTATTCTGCAATTCATTTATAGAGCAAATAAATGCACTTTATATTACAAAGTGACAATTAAAAAATATTTTGCTTAAACCCCTGCTTCCTTTCTCTTTTATACACACAATTATGGAATGTAACATACCATCAAGGATAGCTCTTACCTTGGGGCCAGAGGGAACCATCCGCCCCTCCCCCCCCCAAAAATAATTTTTATAAACTTTACTACAGTCTTTCCTTATCATTCTGCCTTACTAGTGTGGTAATGTGGCAGCAGGCACACAAATGCTTAAAAACGCCGTAGCATATTTAAGTGTTAGTAATAAGGAACAACATGTTAAAAGTTTCTATAGGGTGCTTCCCCCCGCCTTTTTTTTTTTTAAACTACCACTTAAATGTGTTAGAATTCTGGTGCAGTCTTCAGCGGGGATTTCATTGGCTATCCCAAACTCACTGATGGATGTGTGGCAAATGGAGCTGAGCATTAGAAGAAGAAAGTAGAAGGTCATAAGGTCTTTTACAAAGTAATAGCCTTTTTAAATTCCTAACATGTACTAAGTTAATATTCTTATTTCGTTATTATTTTCGATAATGAATAAACTATACTGCTCTTGTTTAGTATGATACACAGAAGTCCAAAACAAAATTTTCTTGCAAGTGCCCCCCCATCCAGCTAAAAGGATCAAGGCTGCCACTAATGCGCATGTTTTACCAAGTTAGAAACAAAAGCCTTTAGTCACACACAGAGACACTACTTGCCTCCAGAAAAGATATTAGAAATAGTTATATAGCACACGCAGATGGGTAAGAGGAAGAAAGTAGAACCATGACATGAAGGAACATTGCTCAAAAGTGTTTAAAAATCTGTATAAAGGACTCAACGGTCTCCGGTTAACAGAGTTCCAGGGAAAGCAAATACTTACAGACTGTTGTGAAAACATTGGTAAAGCAAAAGTAATCAACTGCATTGAATGATAGGAGATGATATAAGAATTGTTCTTTCTCATCATCACAGCGGAGGAATGCATAACGCTTGTAGAGTTTTCTGACAAAGCAAAACAAATAATCTGTCATAGTAACATGATGCTTTCAGTGAAACGTTTTCTATTATGCATATTTATTATGCAAACTATGAAGAATGTGCAAGCAATTACAAGTGACAAGTGATACTTGTAGAGCCAACAGTGTTTAATTTGCCAAGATACGTAGACACTCTGCAAGCCTGAAGTCTCTTCAGTGCATCAGTTTAATAATTTACACTATTTTCCACCACTTAAAAGCAAGGTTTGGGTTGGTCTAGGGGTTTCCATCCACCCCAAAGAAACCAAAGAGGGAGAAAGGACTTTTATGCCTTCTAGGATAAGATTCTCTGACCTCTTTCTAACACATGAAGCGTCTGAAGTAAAAGAGTTCTTGCAAGCTGCTTCTAAACACGTGGTCCTGGGGGCAAGTGCTCCAGCCCATATATGGCACAGGACAGTTATATGGCTGTTTCTAAAGGATAACATGGCAAACTCTGGGGCTACTTGTATCAGGTTATAGGTGATATCCCAGGGCCTACAGCAACCCATGTATTAAGGTAGGGTATAGCTTCAATGTAGACACTAGGTAGTTCCTGAAATAATCAAAATCACAAGCATGCAAAGGTGATCTAAAGTCCTCCTATTCCCTTTCTCCGAGGTTGCAAACTCTTTGCTAGACCTGTAACATCACAGAGAACCCCAAATATTTGTACATGGAGATATCAAAAGTTGCAGCTCAGTGGCCTCTCACAGGAGTGGAGACGCTAGCCAATATAAAAGAATGAGCTGTAAACAATCTTTTATACTTATTGACATCATTAGAGCACATTAGAGAGCTTAACGCTGCAAGACATGCAACAGAGAAACCTTGACAAGAGTTTACAACCTCAATCTTTCATGTGAAAATTTTGACTGAAAGATACCCTTAGAGTTACTCACTTGCATGTGGCAACAACCACTATTTTTTGATAATTATTGCAACCAATCAGCAATACCAGTGTTGGTGAATAATCATAAAAAGAGCATGCCAAGATGCATCAAAATCCAACCAAGGCCAGAGGAATCCAAAACATTGTAAGAAGTAGGCGTTAGCAATGCTGATGCAGCCATGGACAGAATGTTCCTGTCAGGAGGACATCCTGATAATTCCCCTCAATTTCAGATATCGAATATGAAAAAGCCAGCAAGTGGCTCACAAGCCAGAAATTTGCAAAACAAATCAATGATTCACACACACAAATATTCTCACATAACAAACATAACACCAGAGATTAACAGGACATGTTCAACAAACATAGTCTTAAATCAACATAACCTGCCTGTAGCCACACAAGTAGCAAATCCATGAGGGTCCCATGGGTCACTGAGTCTATGTTTCATTTGAACAATCTGAGCCACATGCTTAGACAGCCTGCCCACAAGACTGTGTGCTCTCCTGACTTTTCAAAACAGCGGATTTTTCAGCTGACCTGTGCACATTTTTGTGGCCTTTCTCTATGCACAGTACTTCCTAATTCTTTACAGGAACCTAGCAGTGCCAAGTCTTTTTGGCTGTCAGAATCCATGCTACCCACTTCAATCCATATATGTTACCAAGTACAATCCATATACATTACCAGCTTCAGCTACCTTTATATTATGACAATGACTAGGATTTTTGCAAGATCATCAGTACTCAAGATTTCAGATCAAGGATCCAGTTTTAAATGAAAGCTATTTGACTGGATCGGTATGTGCATGTGGACACACTTATCTTTTCTACCACCTAAGCAGGGTAACATGAGCATGGATAGGTAAATGAATAAATTCCACTTAAGTTTAGGTACTGTGAGGTCTCAATAATTTCAGAACCCATTCATCTGCTTTGTGACTGGCATGATCCCACTGCATTTCCTGGGCTCTGCAGAGATTATTAGAATGACCCACGCTATGATGGTCATAAAGTGTCTTTCATATATAGAAAAGCATCCTCAAGAGCTTCCTTCATGGACTCCATAGCAGCAAAGAAGCAAGATCAGCATAACAGTAAAGCAACAAGGACTGCTTCCTTTTTCTAGGCCTCATTTACTAGTGGAACAAAGAAGTAGAAGATAATAACTAGCACAGAGATGCATAACAAGACATCAGGGGAGTGAAGCTAGGCAATTTCCTTCTGTTCCCCAATGCCAGTCCCTTTACAGACTAGAAAGAAACTAAACATATTTCAGTTTTCTTCTATTTTTAGCAAAAGCCAAGTGAAGAGAATGGGTTAACTACAATATCTAACAGTTAGCTGCTTCAAAAAAAGCTATCAAGTTAACTGTAAAATGACAAACATGATTATTCTTAGTACCTCACTGAACTTAGCACTACTCCCTCTCTAAACACCTAATAGAATACAATTTTAATTCATGCTGCCTAGAATGCTATAATCTTTCTTTAACTAGACTATCTAAATATGCAGCACAAAACACTCAGGATTACGTAGAATCAATGTCATTTCTATGCAAGTTGCCCCTTCACTTGTCACTTTCATTTAAATATATACATTTTACTGCTGTCTCTTGCTGACATATTTAAGTCTGTTCTAGAAAACCAGAATCTGTTTGATTGATGAACAGTGCATTGGCAAGTGTTGAGAACTCTCTCTCTTTTTTTTTTTTCTTCCTCTCTTTTCTTTTTGGAATGTCCTCTCACCTCACTTGTTCTGCATGGTCAAGCACTACCAAATTAACCTGATCTAGATGATTCACTTCACTGGAGAGGCCCAGCTTCAACTTAGAGATAGAGGTAGGCTTATTGGCTGTCCTCACTCTGTCCCTCAGCTTTTCCTTGCTCACTGTTGGAAAGAAAACAGTAAGGCCATAGCATCAGCACCAGCTTCAGCGTAATAACAAGGGAAACCTCAAATAAGTAGCAATTAGGGGATTCAGGGGACAAGACAAAGCCATTTGCTGGAAGGTGGTGTGATGGGGACAAGAAGAAAGGAAAAACAGACAGGATAGGCGAAGCTGTCTCCAGAAAGAAGTCTTTGATTCAAGCTATTGACAATTACTAGGGCCCAAACAAGAAAACCCTTAATTCTCACACAGTAAACAGTATATCCAACCTTCTCAGACAGACTTTTTTTTTTGAACGTGTTCTTTTGCTAAACATTACTAAACAAACCTCAGATAGTTATTCATAAATAATATGATTAGTACTAAATACAGCCTGTAATCCGATTTGTGCAACTATTAACAACTGAATTATTTATGTTTACAAAGTTAATATAATGAGCATGTTCTCTGGACATCACCATGGTAATTATGCCCCTGTGTCAAACATTTCCTTTTGCCTTTCAAAGACACATACCTATAAGAAACACTAAGCACAGAGAACTTTGGACAGAATTTAAGCCAGCAGAATTTGGGACTCCTCCAGGTTCAAGCTTTTAGTTTTAAACCTCCTCTGCCCAGCCATTCTCTGTACTTCATATAGTCCTCATATTTTCTGTCTACAGCAATTACTCTAAATAATTTTTAAATAATTTTGTGTCTCAATGTTTGGGTCTTTTCATAACATATATTTGACTTCATACATGAGGAATTGATAAGTCATATTTTGAAATGTCTAGGAGAAGCAATAAAAACAAGAACAGGATCATAGTCATRTATTTGACTATTACAAAGCCAGTTCAACCATATGTTCTTAAGCAGGCTATAAATGCAAAACCTTGACAGTGGAGGAGAGGGCAAACAAAGCTGAGATACTGTCAGTTTTATCTAGTGACAAGGACAGTCATGCTCTGGCATATTTAGATGGAAAATTTTAAGATATGACCAGACATCATCTTGAGCTTACTGCCGCAAGATGAGATGCAAGAAGTGGTCATCACAGCATTCCTGGACCCATTCAAGGTATTGCACATACAACATTTATCTGCTCTTTTAAAATCAGCTTCTGCTGTGGTTTATCTACAGTATTTTACATTGCACTGAAAGGAGCCACCAAAAGGGGGCTAGGAGAATGTAATCAGCAAGTATGTCTCAGCTGTGGAGACAGAAGTCAAGTAAAGGAGCAGTCACTTTTTAAGTCACACTAACCAGAACCACAGAAGCAGATCTGGACATGCCTTCACACTCTTTGTATTGTGACAGAATTGCAACCAGCATCTAAACTGCACTTTTCCGTGTATTGTGAAAACACAAATAACCCAAGGAAAACAAAACAGTATATCCCACAGTTACAGAAAGGGGACCAAGATAAAAAGTTTGACTCAGCAAAGTAGTCAAGTTCGGAGTTAAGCCCCACTGGACTTAATCCCTAACAATTTTTGAAAATCTCAACCCAAAGTTGCAGAAAGTCTCCTGCTGACACAGAACTGATTCTGTATCTTAAGAACCCCAGCACTGGATCAGAATCACCAAATCGCTCATACACAGGTACGGAGACACACCTGGAAGGCTAGTTTATACTGTTCCGTTTGCACCCTGCTAAGCAGAAGTAATAAGCACTTCTGTGTTCTTGAAGTCAAACTAAACAGGTTTAAAAGCCTTGCTCAAGATAAACCATCTTACTTGGTGAGTTCATGATCTGAAAGCAGCTGCTTTAGATGCCTAGAGAGCAACTTCTTTTCCATAGACAGCCGAACCCAGGCTCTGGCCTTGCCAACATCCGTTTTGATCTCGCTGATGTTCTGTATGTGCCTGAAAGAAAAAAAAATAAAAAATAAAAAAAATAAAAGACACTGCCTGGTGTTTTCAAAATGTGACAATTCTTTTGAACCACACTAGGCTGCAGAATGAATTTTGCCAAGAATGCAAAACAAGGCAAACTACTGGCAAAAGAGACAGGAGTCACCTGAGCATCCATCAGTACCTAAATTCTTTGCATATCTAGTTGAAAAAGAACAAGAGACTGAAAAGAAAACATCTGCAATGCAGTGTCCTTATTTACAAAATTCTAAACCAGTACCATTGCCTACATGATTTAAGAATCATTCTGGACCTTATCACTTCAATATTTATGGCTGAGCGCTTTGGAAAATTAAATACTGTCTTTGCATGCTCAGTAGTAGCTTTTCCAACACACAAGTCATAAATGGTATATTTGGAAAGGACAAGCATTTCCCTTGAAAATCCTCAATTCACTCCTCCCTACCCCAAAAAATTAAATGTTAGCAAGAAAAAGGACGAAAGAAAAAAATCCTTTCAAAATGAATTAAGTAGTGGTGGTTTGTTTTTTTTTGATATACTGAAAAAGCACACCTAACAGAAGTTAGTTACACATACTTTTTCACGCTATAATACTCAGTGTCAGACAAACACATTCTTTAAAATGAGAAGTTCTTTAAACAGCCTTCCTCACTGAGAAGCAAGAATGAGCTCAGAGCTATGCCACCAGCTTGGCAATGACTAGGAAAACACATAAGCTACTCCCACATCCCTCTGGAAATAAGGCAATACAGAATACTTACAAAAAGATGAAAAATGTGTCAGGCTATTTCTATAAGCTAATAGCCGTGACAATTTAAAATCTACTCAGTATGAAACAGTTTCCTAAAGGTCAGTGAAAAAAGCTGTACTATATACTTTAAGATGACTTCCCACCCCTCATACGAAACACACAGCTTTTTTTGTAGGGAACCCACATTATGCATAGAAATAAGTGTGAAAATCTCTTGGGTTTTTGTTTTTAATAATTCAAACTAACCTCATATCCTGGATGAGAGAGATTCTAAGAGGTGACATGGCTGGGCTGGCATCTGACTTTCTCCTTTCTGAATCGAGAAGTATTCCTAAATTCAACAAAAGAGAATTTCTTGTTAACAGGAATCCATCTAAAGATTTTTAGATCAACTGGGGAAAAAAAAAAAAAAAAAAAAGGTCGATTATCATCAAATTGCATGTAGAAAGGAGATTTATTAGAAAGGGATTTATTAGACCCACACAAGTAGCAGTCCATGCTGCATTCTTCCGTTACTGGTGACTCACAGCTTTATGTAGATACTGTGGCGTATTTCCATTTCAATCACATAACAATCTGATATGCTGCTACACAGATGGTGATGCAGATCAGCACACACTGAACATTAACACATTAATGAGATTTGTTTCAGCTGGAATTGGTATGACATCAAATGGCTTACGATACATACTATCAGCTATTATTTTCTAAAAATGACCTTATTTCTACTCATGCGATAAGACTGACTGGCACTGCTAGAATACTGTGTTCAAAAAGATACATGACTTAGTACACTGCACATCATATGCTTAACTAATCTATCACTCTGCACACTTCTACAACACCACTGTTATCTAAATGAGCACATTTTGTATTTATCCATTTTAGAAATGGATTACCAATAGATTTTAGGTGGAGTAATTTTTACTGCAATACTTGATATATGAGACATTAAATATGATCCTGAAGTGTTTTTTAATCAGTTTTTCTGCTACAGTAAACCTACTGCACAGCTGGCTTTTAAGACAGAGTAAGTAACTTCAGGATGTTCAAGACAATTTCGTATGCTTAAGTGTATTCCCCTACTCACCCACCTCTGGCAGTGACATGGAATGCTTTGTCATAGTTGAACGGAAAATCTTAGCCAGTCATGCAGTGACTACATGCCATATGGAAGACGACGTATCAGAGCAGATCCATTTTAAGGTTTATCTTTGAAACACCAGTTATTAACCAATGCAGTAGTCTGATAACAGTTGTGAACAAGTGGCCTCAATCCAAACATGTTCATTTTGCACAAAATATCTTGAGACAATACATCAGGTCCACATTAATTCTGAAGGGAATAGATTACTTTATCCAGTTATGTTGAGGAAGGATATTTCCAGGGAAACAGTTTTTGCATGGTACAAATTCGCAGACAGACCTTACTTCTAGTTTTTAAATCAGCTTCTAATAGAAGCCAATCTTACCTGAGGAACTGAAGCTGCCAGATGTAGTTTTTTTCTGTCTGTTTTCTAGGTAATGTAAGAGATGAGACCACAAAGCAGACTTTCCCTAAAAATACATTAGTTGCTATTAAACACAAGATCCCAATTCAAAAGCAATCCATCAGCTGCATTTAAAGATTATTTGATGCATCCTGTAGCTACAGAAAATGAAAAGCTTCTAGCTTCAATGCTTTCCTGACTAGGGAATAAGAATTTTCTTTAAAAAAAAAAAAAGTATGTATCATCTCTGAAAGCACCAGCCATAACAAAAGCTTGTTTTAATGTATGTTTTCCCCTATTAAAGTCAGTGGTAAAAACAAAAATGAGAAACTAAAGTTGCAGGTGCTTGGGAGTTGGAAAGAGGATGAAATTGTAGAAAGGAAAGCAGTCAAAGCTATTGGAATCTAATGATTCTGGTAACAGGACAAAGTCAGCTGAGTTTCATTTCTCATAATTCATTAAGATGACAACAAAACATTTAAAGCCTTGTAAAACAGTACATGTGAATACAGCTCTCAGTCCAATACTGTAACCTGAACTATATGTTTCTTTCTCCCTGCATCTCCAGCAGTGAACTGGCAAGAGATACAGAACCAGTCTGAGTAAACCGTCTTAGACCAAGTCTTGCACACCTATTCCCTGTGAATGATTCAGGGCTACAGATGCATGTTGTCAATTCTCAGAACCTCAAAAGATCTCCAAGTTCCTCAGGCAAAGGACCTGGATAATTACAAACACAACAAGAAAAGAAAACCCAAAATACAGACAGGACAACAAAAGCTTATCAGCAAGAATATTCTACTCTATGCACTATAAAAATATCTTACAAGTTAAAATTTGGAGTGAAGTATTTAGGCCACAATAAGTCTGTAAAACGAGGTTAAAACCTCACTCACTCTGTTGCTTTCTTAAACCTCTGGTGGCTTAAACAGAAAATGAAGAAATTGTTCTCTGGTACACTAAAAAGATTCTTGGATTCACCCTAGAACATTCTGCATAACAAATCAAATGCTAATAAAGCCACAGAAGGCATCAGTACTTGCACAGGGGTTCTCCAGCACAATAATTGTAACGATTTACTCAGGAAATTCATCAGTATTAGTTGTTATCACCTTCCTAAGTTATTTTATTAAGTGGAAAGCCCAACAAAAGTTTAGTAATTCTGCGTTTCAAAAAGAGCGGTCACATTATAAGGCCGTATTTGTATTTACAACTTTGTGCAAAAAGAAGCCATGACCGTAAAGCAAGAGCTGTCAATTCAGCACTCTCAATGTCATTTAAAAACATATCAGTACCTTCCTGGAAGCGCAGTAATTACAGTTCAACTATGAAAATAAAAGATAATAATAATAAAAAAACCCCGCACACTTAAAAAAAAAAATCTAGTGAGTTCAATCATACAGTCCACTGAAGTTAACATGAAGAACTAATGGCCATGGGGGGTTACTCCAAGACATTATGCCTACCCAAATGAAATGGCATATCTCCAGAATAGAAAGCCGAAAGCATCTGTTACATTTGTTTTGCAAGAAATTTATCAAAAATATGCATTTAGTGGCAAAACTAATAAAAAAAATCCAGAGAAGCTCTGCATCTTATGTGTGTACCTGACAGATCCAACATGGTAAGCCAAAACACGAGTCTTACAAAAACATAAAAGGAAAGCATGAAAATATCAACCAGGGTATAGTTAAAACCAAAATGTCATTTCTGTGAAGAAAGACACACATGTGTGCACGCACACACACACACTCTAGCGTTCAGCAACTTGCTGCTGTGGCAAGGAGAACTGCAACAGATCACATAAAACAGCAAACAAAGGATCCTGCAGCAAATAGATGTCAACAATCATGATGAATGTAAGAAATCATGCAGCATACATCTGTCCGTTTCCTTTACCATCACGTTACTCTCCTTTAACTTCACCAAATAGCAATGATGATGCAAACTGTATCTAAAAGGGAAAGGAAGACAGCCTAAGGAAAGCAGTGGGACAGAACAGGCAAGGGAATAACCAAGACCTTCTGAAAGTTCAGACTACTTTGATCATCAGACCCTATATTCTACAACTGCAATGGTCTGGGCAAAAAAAGGGTGTCAATTCACATAGTTAATGTAGGAGTAACAGGGTTCATCAGCAGGGAAGAGATAAAAGCATGGACTGGTGGAAGGGAAGCCATCTTCATTACTATGGTCAATTGAGAAAGAAGAGTCTTCCTTGGCTCATTATTGAAAAATAAAATAAAATCAATGTGTAAGACAGCAGACTTTTGCATATTTAATAAAGGCCAGAGCACACAGAGAATTAGTAGTGCATTTTTACTGTGGATCATAGTATTAGATGCACTGCATTTCCTCCATCAGGCCTCTCTTGATTCTACCACAACAGACCATTCAGCACTGCTTGCCAACATCTGCAATCAATCCAAAGCATTAACCTTATGTAGGGTTGGCCGTCTGGTGGTCTGAAAGGCCCAAATCTGAGTTGAAGCAGAGTATACTGATGCTCTGTCTTCTAAGATGAAAGCAGTACAGCTTCTATCCTAAGTGATATACAAGAGGGAAGGGAGAGAGTCAGATGATAAATCTTTGCATAGAGAAACTACTGCTATATAGTTTGAAGGAGAGCAGATTTAAAACACAGGTGCTTGGGTGCTGGGGACAGAGTTATTGAACTATGGCTGCCTAGACTACGTACATTTATTTCTTGCTATTCCTTCGTACAAATAAGTAGGAAAGGATAAAAGCCTTCCACACTCCATCTAATCCCACAAGCAACTCCAAACAGAAGAGCAAAAGAAACAATCACTCCTTTCATATGGAAAGCAATACCTCTAACTAGTGATCTTGTAAACACCACATAACTATCCCTACATCATTCAGGAAGAACCAAAGCAGAAAAGGTTTTACTTTTAGAAATGAAGTTATCTTTCATGAGATTAAACTCCCCATACCACATCCCATCAACTGCACCTTTACTGCAAACTACCTTAAAGCCTATGCACCTACAATAACAAAAGTATTGAGAATACCGAAATAGGTTTATCATCTTATTTAAAAATAATAATAATAAAAAAAGTTAAATGGAAAGAAAATCTTCCAAATAGTTACCTGTTAGACACATTTGCATTTAAATTTGCATATACTCCTGAGCAAAAGGTGGAGACAGACAAGGAGACAGTAACTGACATACAAAAGGCTGGGGACGTACAAGTATTTAACACATGTCCGTACATACACACTAGGTAACTTCTGGAAGCAGAGGCAGGAATGGCATAACATGACTTTAAAAAAAAAAAAAAAAGTATATTCTGCAACACACAGGAATATTTGTTCCTTACCTGTTTGACCTGCAGACCGTGGCTCCATATCCTTTCTAAGAGATCACACAGACTGGCTATCAGGGTATTCTCTTCCACGCCTGTGATATTCACCTCACCATGACCTAGTTCCACTGCTTCTCGCCCCATTTTTTCAACCAGCATTCTCTTGGTCTCAAAAAGAACATGACAAAAGAGTTATTTTTTATGCAGGAATGTCTAAGATCATTCACACTTTCTAAATAACAAACAAGGAAGCACACAATAGTAACTATTTGGCAGAACAACTGTGTGTATATGAATACAGCCTCTCCAAAGCTAGTGCAGGACTGCATTTCTTCTATCACTCTGCTTTTAAAACCATGGCATCACCAGTATTGATCACTTTACAGCCTCTTCCATCTTTCTACCAAGGGGCTGGCAAATGGGCACATTAGCCTGGAGAGAGAGTAATCCAAATACATGGAATACCAGGCCACTATTTGACAAGGCAGAGGCCTAAGCAGCAAGGTCCTGCATCAAAGGCCTTGGTTGTTTTTGAAGCCTTGTGAGTGCCGGATCAGGATGGTACACAATGTTCACCTTCTCCTAGAAAAGGGGAACATGCAGAATTATTTCTGAGTAGCAATAACAGGAGGACACAGGGAGATCAYGTCATTCCAGTGAGATCCTGTTCTCTCAGAAGGGTATGTGCTCTTAAACTAAACCCATTCGGGAGTGAATCTTGGGAGTTCTCCAATAAGCCAAGTCGCAGTCACAGAATTCATACACTCTTTCATGTTGGTCAAAAAAATCTCTCACCAACTCGTAAACTACAGTCTCCCAGGCACAATATATTCATCATACAGCTACCTGGAGGGAAAAATGACTAAAGGATCACTTTTCATCTCCCACTGTCCACTACCCTTCTTCATCTTTGATGCTATCTAAAGTAAGTCTCAAAGGATTAATATTCCCTTAGGCACTTATGCACAGGTTTAGCTGGGACACTGTTAGTATTTTATGTTGACACTCCAAGTTGCTTCTTTATGCCCTTCTCCTCACCAGTGCTTTAATCTCTTTGTTAATGGGAGGCTCACTATAGCCACTAGAATTACATTCCTACAGTGAAAGAGTAAAGTTGATCTCCACAGATTTTCACTGTCATATGCCTACATTAACGGAAGGAAATTATTTGGATAATTCCATACATACAAAACTAAAGTGAAATCAGAAGTGAATGTAAATATACAGTTTTAGAAAACAGTTGTATACAATCACTATATTTTCTCCACTGACTTCAGGCAAGAAAATGAGAACGTGTCTATTTATTCAAGAACACTCCCTTTACTATATCAGTATAAACAGCGACATTTAATTCAGACAAATACATACTCAAATATACGGTCAAATACACTGGTCAAGCAAATTTACAAACTGATGCCAAATTTCTTTGGAAAGTTCTTGAAAATGCATGTTTCAGAAGCTTGTTAACACACTTCCTTTAATTATGAGAACAGTTCCTAGGTTTTCACCATTACCTCCTTTTTTGGAATATTCACTCTTGTTGAAACAGTATAGTCTCATTATGGATAACTGAAACATACTAAAAACATACACGGGCAGCAGGATAATAAAGACCCACCAGAACATTCAGTCTTTTCTTTCTGTCATTTTATATTCTCTATCATAAACCTGCTTGTTAAAATTTGTGCTCCTTGCAGATTTTTAAATATGCATCTCTTCACCAATTTGTCACTATCATGCAAATAAATTGGATGCATGCATAAAGCAGAAATGAAGGGAGGGGATATTCAACTATATTAGCCACAAAATAGTTCAGGAAGGCTAGATATGAGGTGCAAGAGAGCAAAAATGTTCTCTGTATATTACCTTATTTCGGCATTCCTTCAATAAGCCTTCTACAAACTTGCAGTTTGTTTGTGCAATTACTGAAGGAGAGAGGTTAGACAGCTTGGGCTGCCGAATAGTGCTGCCCAGATTCCTGGCTTCTTGGATATATTTCTGTACCGGAGCAGAAAAATTACAAACAAAGATAAAAGAGCAAGTGAAAAACTTTGTACATAACTGAATTGCAAAACCCATCTTCCCAGCCCTCCCCTGTGCAATCATGAAGAATGAATCACATCATCTTTCAGAAGAGCCTCCTTTTTATATCCAGAACAATACTGGGCCGAGATACTTTCACTGGAGTTCAAATCCTATTTATACATTGTCTGACTAGCATTAGAACACAGGTTGCTGAACATCACAAACACAATAGACACTGCCAAGGGTATTTAGATGCATAGAGATTTAATTACTCCGTCCACCGCTGAGAATATTCTTGCTATCTTTTCATACAAAATGAAAGCTTGTAGTAATTACCTAGACCAAGACTATTCAAATGGCTGACTCTGGTCTGCATGTGGACTGCAAGAAAATTTTGCCTGGACCTTGACAAAATCCGAGACCTGTGCTATGCCCTGCATTTCTAAAGATCTGTTGTTTCTTACCATCTTCCCAGGCTGTCAGGAAGCAGCTGCAAAGTGCTACTATAGCAGCTCTCGGCTGCAGACCATCTGCATTTTAGAGCAACATGATTTCCTGAACTCACAATATTTGGAAGAGTTGTTCTGCTGCTGTTACTTCCATCAAAGAATTGCCATTGTTTTCACCTCAGAGACAAGAATTTAAAAAATGTTTTGAAAAACCCAAGTGCCACTAGATTGGCTGGGGCATGGCTAGCTGTGAATAAGAGATAAAGGGAAAGGCCTGTACAGGCTCCAACAAAATACTCAGTACATACTTCATATTAGTAGGTAACTTCCCTAGCTGATACTGAAATAATGATCAGCTGAAAAGTCAGTAAATAGAATTGCATTTATCAAACAGAATACAATCTTTGCAAAGAGGGAAAAATCATACTTTCGCCATCAGCTTGGCGCTAAATAGCTATTACACTATTTATGCTATTAACATTTAGGCTATGCATCTTTATCCAGAACTATGATCATAGTCATATTGTGCATTTGACATACCAGATAATGCTCTGACATAGATTTTATAGAGGCCCTGAAAGGCCAATCATGCTGGTCCCGGTCTAAATATAATTGCAACTGAAGCTCTGACATGGAAAAGTCCAGGTGCTGGCAGGACAAGTTGGTAGCAAAAAGCCAAACAGATCGGGTTAAGTGAAAGTGGTAAGCACGTATGAAGTAATAAAAGCAGGCATGCAAAACAGAAAAGGAGAGGAGTGAAGACATAATACAATGCAGAACTCCCAAACATTCAATGCAAAAATTCATAAGTAATGAAGCTGAAAGGAAAAAAACAAAGATGGTGCAAACTCTGCCCTTCACCAGGCACAAAAAGTTGGCAATTTAAAAGCCACTAAGCCTCAATGCCACAGATTTTTGTCAACTGTCCCAAAAATCTCAATTTGTCTAAAACTCGCAATGCTGCATTTTGCAACCACTGTCTCCTGCTCAACCTGATTCTCCATGTTTATCTGTCCATCAGAAGGGCTCCCTGCCCATTCTTTCAGACTTGGTAGGAGAGTTTCTGGTTCAGCTGGGGAGAAGTGGCCGTTATACAAACAATATTATGTAAAGTCAAAAAGGTACAGCATAAAACTCTAAATACCAGCAGAAATTAATTTGACAGTTGATATCCTCACCTGTGTATGTACTTGCAATTTTTACTCTTATGAAATTATTTGCCTGGTGTGACAGAATAACTCCTATAGGATAATCATCTAGTGAACAATCAGTTAAAAACAGAGACTAGAAACAGAGTTCTGCATTTATAATTACTTAACTCAAATCCTAGAAGTTTACGGATGCTAAGCATCAAAATTGTTGAAAGCAATAATTAGGTTATGAATGAACTGCTGCTCATTTCTGCTTCTAAGTAAAAAGTACTTTTGAGTTATCTGAGCATAAGGAGCACATCGAATCCCAAAACTACTCGTAGATTTTTAAATTAGGCAGACTTCGTTCTATTACATGGCTATAAATGACACTAATGACACTTCACTTCAGTAAAATTTGCACAAATCAGAGAAAGAACTCTGGAAACGAGTATACTGGGAAGTGCAATTCAACTCATCATTACCAAAAAGAATGAACTAGAAAGACAGAGATATTTCATTTTGAAAACAGTCTTAACAGACACAAGATGACTTTAAGAATCCAAGTGCAACTTTTCGGAAGATTATTTAACAAGGCAAGAGAATACTGCCTCAACGAACAACATACCCCAAAGCTTTACTTTTGTTTAAAAGCAACCATGCACAAATCAATTCTGATATTTTAAACCTGAATATTCTCAGAATTACCTTTAAATCAACACCCAATGTAACCATTTGCAAAGTCAGCATTGTACGAATCAGAAACAAACTGCACTGTAGTTAGTTCACACACAGACCTTTCAAAGCACATTCACAACAAAATACATACAACCCTATCGCCCAGAAAAGTACTGGTGAGAGAAGCCACCAGCTCAGAAGGTGGGTAAAGCAGCCTCAGAGCTGTACCATGCCAATGCAGCTACGCTGCTCCAAAACCCAACCAGTATCTCTACGCAGTGCTGGCCTGTGCTCTATAGATGCACTACATTAAAGTGGACCTAGGCCTCTAGGTGCAATGATGGAGGGTTGGCGTGCCCCAAGTCTCTTGCTTTCACAGTGGGTGCCCTCTTCAACAGCTCAGAGTCAGAAAACATATTTATAAAGGGGAAACACTGCATGCAAGGCCCATTGTAAAATCACATCAGAAAACTAACACTTAAGGCTGTGCTGCATAAAGACAGGCAGATGCACAAACCTGACAGTATTGGTGGGGTTCATACTCCCACCTTAGCATGAACTCATGTGTCAGTTTGTCACCTTAGACTTCTTTTACGGTCCACAGAAAGAAACAGGCAACTCCAAAAGGCAAATCTTTTGATTTTAGGATGAAATTAATCACTCTCTGGAGGCACTTTTTCTTCCTCACAGTAACTACAAAAGGAGCATAGGGTGACTAACTTATTTAGACACAGGAAATAGATGGCTAAAAACTGTTAAGATTAACCTTCCCCCTCCCCCCCGCTTTTTTTTTTTTTTTAAATACTTTAATGCATTTTATGACTTTTTCATCCAATTTTTTTTTTATCCTTGGGATGAGATTTTTGTCCTGAGCTGGTATAAAATTGGCATAACTTTTAGAATTAGGGAACTAAGTTATTTTGGTCGACTAAGGGTTAAGAACTTCATTTGTATCAAGTACAATAAGGGGGAGCAGAGGAACTGCAGGTAACTGCCTGGGCTTTTCATAAAGGTTAGAGAGCATTATTTATGCAGTAGAAATGAGATCTCTACAGTTGAACCGTTTTTACCTCTCTCTGGTCATTGTCAAGACGCAGATGCTCTGTGTGTTGCTTCTGTCTGTCCTTCCGCCTCCACTGTGCAGGAGCATTTCTCTTTGTCCACCTACACATAAAAGAATATCATTTAGCAGATATCAAGAGTTAGGTGAAGAGCAGTGGCAATGGAGGAAATATGAAGTTTTTATCTTATTGTTTATTGAACTTGCCAACATCAAGCACACCAGATACAGCATAGCTGCAAACATATATAAAGAATCTCTGTAGAGGCAGCTAACCTTAGACAACCAAAGGATTTCGCAGAAAATTAGGTCACATACACTTGGTTTGTACTGTTCCTTTTTATGATAACACGTTACAATTTGCACCTTTTTCCTTTTTCTTCAAAATTTTTTATAAGATGATGCCCCTAAAACATTTGCTAACTTAAATGAGGTCCAACAGGATGTGCTTTTATATCAACTGTCCTTAAAAGTAACCTCAATTATAACCTCATCCACAATATGGGTTTCTTAAGAAAATTTGCTTCTACAAGTCCAGATGTTAAAACTATCTTTCTGAACTTTCTCAGTTAAAAAAATAAAATAAAATGGATTTGCTTTCTAGTATCTCAGTTTTAGCATTATTTTATAGATCTTACCAAGATCCAACACCAGTCCTCCTAGCTTACTCACTTGTTGCTTGCTGGCCCAGTGGAAAGGACATCAGACTGAAGCTTGGGAAAAAATCCAAGTTCATACTTTCCTTGTCCAATTTTCATGTCCAGCAAGTGGGGGTGGACTGCAGTGTGATCGATTTTTGCTAGCCTCAGTTCAATAGCTTTTTCTGAAATAATAAGAGAATTAAAGTCCTTGAATGTATTTTTTAAAAACAGAAGTTATCTATAGTCAAACACCCTCAACTAAAAGCAGATCTCCAATTTACGAGAGAAGGAAGCTTCTTATTGACCTTAACAGAGACACTTTTACAAGAGTGCATTATACATCAAAGAACTGCCACCAAAAGGAGAAAAACATTCACCTCCTTAAACTCAAACTGTATTTTCCACACTAAGCATGCAGAAAAATAGAGCTGAATTATCCTTTACATGAATTTCATCTCAGGTTCCTATACAAGACTCACCCCATCATGAGATCTAGTTCCCCACTTAAGCATTACACCTCAGCTTCTTCAATCCATTTTTTTGAGGTGTTAAAGAATTAGTTGTTACTTAACTTTAACCTAATGTATACAACAAACAGCACCAACAAGTATAGTTGTATTTTCTTAAGTGTCAAAGAAAGTGGCTTATTACCCTTACCAGCCTCATCAATGGTTGTGCATTTCTGATACATAGATGTGCGCAGAGTTGGTGTCCTAACATTTAGCAGCCTAATTTTATCCACTCTAGAATCAAATACTCTCAAAACAGGGTCTTTATCATCTTCATCATGGCACATAATCTTATTGTCAATAAAAGATGCAAACATTTGGGTCTCCAGGAATCTTGAGAGGAAAGGCAAGTAAGGTTCAGGCTGGTCCGACAAGAAAGATGCCTAACGGACAACAAGAGATAAAAGAGTGTTTGGGAGTCTGCAGAGATATGACCAAAAAAGCACCAATTTTTCTAATCAAGAATGTATTGAAGTGCTTTGGAGCCATTCAAAGCCTAGTTTTATTACACACACTAATTCTATCTCTGAAACAGCCAGCCTATGAGAAACCCTCAGTTTCATGACAATTACTTACTATAGCACAATAATTATCAAGCTGTGATATCAGCATTTCCTTGATTTTGTAACAATTTTAACAGAATTCCAAAAAACAGCAAAAACAATATTGCATACGTGGACATTATATACTTGTGGCTGGATTTACAGCTTATTAAGTTGACGGGAATCTTTTCATACAATTTGAAGGGAATTGGATTAGCCTTTTAGCATGCAGTGCTGCAACATAGTCTGCGGCCACATGAACTATCCTGCTGATGACTGATCTCCAGAAATGGACATATTAGTAAAATTTGAAGAACTGGGTCTTGTGTTTCCCTAAGAAAGGGCTTAGAATGTTTGCTACACATGCACATAAAAGCTTTGCGGGATCAGGCTTCATTCCCGAACATATTCAGCAATTCCTCTGGTATCATTTTCACTAATAATATTTAATGTAAATGTAGAGGTTAGCCATAAAGTGAGGCTAAGGTATATATTTTTCTACAGCATCCCTAATAGAGCATCTTCAACTCTCTAAGTGTGTGCATGTTTCTCTGCATAATCTTTTTTTAAGAGCACACTGAAATTTAAGAAAGAACACATTTTTTACAGCACTGTTTTCCATCTTCTGACCCAGTAAACAAAGTCTTAGGTTTGATTACTGTTTTAAATTGACTTATGTCTTCTTATTTCAACTTACTTTATCAAAGTTTTGCATCTGCTCCCTGTTGGTAAACCAAGATTCCTTGTCCTGACTGGGTTGAATGACAAATACTTCATAATCTGCAAACATCTGTGTAAAGCGGTTGGCAAAAACTTCACGGATCTGAATATTCAGCTGGTAAATTTTGAACTCTTCTTCATCACACTGAATTTTAAGATCCTTTTTGCTACTGGTCTCCTCTTGCACCTCCAGCTAAGCGAGTAAGGAAACAAACAAACACAGTATTGTTGCATGGTCAGGTATTCTGGCTATACAAGATCTAATCTGCCGTTAAGCTACTACTCCTCAAATTAGTATTTTCAGCCCCCCCCCAGCATATCTTACAATTTCAAGACTGCAATAAAAAACAGCAATATCAAAGAAACTAGAAAAAAAACTTTGCCTAAAAAAGGTTATAATTTCAAGCAGTCATATCCTACTTTAGTACTGGTTGCACTGGATACTCTTGAAATAGAAAAAGAGATAGATAACATAACCATATAAAAGCCCACATACACCACATACTTAATTTACTTTATTTTACTCTTTATCCATCTGCATAAGGATCTCAGAGTTTTTCTATCATCTCTGGGTATGAGGTAGGGATGTATTTCTTTCTTGTGTAACAAAAATCCAGATTTAGTATTGTTAAAATTTAATACATTCCAGCTTCCAAATGAATACAGAGATGCACAGTCAAAAGAAGTTACATGTCTAGTAGCCAATTTCCTGAAACCTAAGTCCTTAGCAGCATAACAGACAATTCATCACTACATAGCCCAGAATAATCTTTAATGAAACAAAAAGCATTTTCAGACAACATATGGGGCAAAATTTAAAAATAAATAAATAAACAAACCCCAGCAATATGAGATTCAGATATTCAATTAACATCAATTTTGACAGGCATTGGGTGTCCGGGGGGGGGGGGGGTGTCAAAGCCACAAGCACTCATGCACCATTTTGAACACTGTATTCATTTGCTGCTCCTGCCTCCAGTATTATAAGAGGTACTGCAACATGTAACGAGCTGCAATATGCAGTGCTCACAACATCCGCACAATGATGCGGCCATTGTAGCTGTACCATGCTTCTTCAAGCACCTTGGCTATGCTAGTTGTCTGCAAGTGCCTGGTACAAAGTCCAAGGCCAGCTGTGAACAGGCATCCTGCAGCCAATGCTCTCTAACAGAGAGCGCTGTGCTATTCAGCCATCACCTCTAACTGCACCCCATGAGTAGCACTTTATCTATACATTCCCCATCAACAGGGCTTTTGATTTAAGCAGGATTTTTATTTAAGTATGTGAAAAACAAATTTTGACAGAGTTATAAGCTATACAATCCCATCATCACACAAATGCTAGTAAAATGGGACTTAAACTGTTCTCTACAGTGGAAGAGAATACAGAGCAGATAAGGCCCGAATGTGCAAAAACTTGCAAGAAATAAAGACAACCTGCATTTCTCCCATCACTTCCCAATCCAATCAGTAAAAGAACAAAAGCTTCTTACCAATTTTCCCCTGAACAAGAAGAAAACAATGCAAAAGAAAAACCTGAGAAGAGGAACACAGCTGATTTAAGCATCTAATCCTGTCTAGTAACCAAATGCTTCTTCTTATAACCCCCACACAGTCCCCTTCCCACAAAGCTGCTCTCCTCCCCAAACTAGTCCAGTTCGCACAATTTCTGCCTCTGTTTGGCTCTACTCACAGCACAAGTCTCAGTCAATGGATAGGAATCACATTCAGCAATGAAGAACCAGTCAGAATAAGTTAAACATGCAAGAAATAAAAGTCTTGCTGAGCAACTCTTCACTCCATTCCACAGAGGCTTAAAAAACAAAAAAACCACACCACACTCACTTCACAGTGGTCTTTTCAGGTGATAACTTTTACATAAAAAGGGCCACAATTTTTTTCCAATGCTGAGCACCCACAAATCCAGGCAGGGTCACCAAGAGCTGTTTAATGCTCACTTTCTGGGAATCAGACACTAACATGCTTTGCAACATCAACCAAGAAAGAATCACAACATCCTTATAGTAGGCATATTACACTCAGGCAAAATTATATATATCCCACACACAGTGAGAATGAGATAGAAAAATAGCAATAGAGAGAAAAAGCTAGATTTAAACATCACAATTGACTGGATGCCAGTTTTGGCCATGTAAACCTTAAGAAAATGAGGTAACTGTAGAATAAGTTACCTTAAAACCAAGAATAAAGAGAGCAAGGTATATTTTTAAACACATTATCTTGGCAAACAAACACTTGGAGGACAGCCAAACATTTCCCTAGACCCCGTGATGTAAGCAAACAAAAAACCCCAACACAAACACACTCTCAGCTTGCCTTTGCCTCTACAGATGTTCACAAGGTTTGCAACGGTTAAACAAAGTTTTTCCTAGTGAAGAGAAACCCAGTCTTTGGACCACTAGGTCAGACAATCTGCTATTGCAGCTCCAGAGGGAGTGAACAGAATTTCATAGCTTACCTTTTCTAGGCTCACACCTGTTCTCTTAACAAGGGCTTGGAGTCTTGCAATGGTCTCATTTTCCTTTAGCAGCTCATAGGAATTCAAAGGTGATCCTGCTATGTTCCCATTTCTTTTATCAGAAACTATGTCGCATGCTCTAAGGCTCTTCATCTTGGAGGCACTCTCACTACAGTGAAGGTTTCCCTCAGGCGGGATTCCAAAAGCCATTAGTATCTCTGATATTTCCTGAATGAACTCAAGTTTATTTGGAAACTGGGGCAGGTCTTCTGGCAACTCGATGAAATGGTTGTCTACATCCACAAAGCACAGGTTAGCCTGGGATTTAATTTAGAACAGGATACCATTAGAACGTCACCAAGCACAAGTGTCATGTTTTATTTGTGTTGGGGGTTTGTGCTTTTTTTTTTTTTTAAAAAAAAAAAAAAAAAAAAAAGACAGACTTGCCCCAACCACAACTGAACGGGTTAGCTTTGAAGAAAGCACCACAAGGCCTTAATTTCCAGGTCTTTCACGGAGATAACTAAGATGACTCATTTTAAAGTATCTTACTAGGTACTAAATAGATTGTAACATACATTAGGTAGAGATTTGTAATGATTTTGTTTATACACACACATACAGCTATATTTTAATACAGGATATTTACAGCACAATATCTTACACACATGCATACATAGCAGATGACTACCTGCTACTCAGATCAGCCAGCTCTTCTAAGAGGTTTGGTGACTATCATTCTAAAGGGTCCACTGAAATTGCAGTAGCTGCAATAAAGTTTGTTTTGTTTTGTTTTCCTAGAAGACTTAAAAAGTTAAGTTGACCCCTGGAAGGAATTTAGAAGTTTTTTTCCCCAAGAGAGGAAAAAAAAGAAGGGGGGGAAGGGAGGGGAAGAGGAAAATTCAGCTGGTTTCAATTCTATTTTCCTGTCCCAATCTTTATCTCATTTAGCATTTAAAAAGGCCAAGAAAAGAGAAAAACACCTACTTAGCTTCCATAGCAATCCCAAAAGAAGCTGTGCATATTTCAAAGATTTATCTCACCCTATATTTGGTGTAGGTTCTTCTCCCCTTTTGTTTTCTGCATTGCAAAATCTCTATCAAGTGCTTTCAAGACATTACATACACCACAGCAAGAATCCCATTAGCGTGTGAATTCTGCTTGGAAAATGAAGTGTGCAGAAGAGAAACATCATTTTCTGTAGAAACAGCGAAGTTTTTCTTCAATGAAGAATTAAGATAACTGTCAGTTTATTGCTTAGTTTGTTCCCCTCTAAAATCCCTTCACCCACATTACGGGGTACTTTCAACCCAGCCTCACCACCTTATTCTAGAAGCTAYATCTGAAGTCAGGTTTCACTACAGCTTTGCAACAACAATACAGCCCAAGTCACAAGAGCTAACAGATCTTCAGTTATTTCTTATGATTTCCGAGTAAGCCCAGAAGGATGAAAGTGCTCTCACTATTTAATGAAAAAGGAGGAATCGGAACAGGTTAACTCACACTGAGTGAATGACGGACAATCCTGGAAATCCGAGTGAAATATACAAACAGTAAAATATCAGTAAGGACAAAGTAGTTTTGGTAGGATTTTACTGTGAGACTCGTCACAGGCAGACTAGGATAAGCTGCACCTGGTGAGACCTTTTCATCTAAGTAAACTGCTGTGAAAGCATGCCCCTAATACTTGTGACAGACTCAGATCTCTCGGCATTTCTATAGAATGGAATTAGGATGTCAATTCTCCTTAAAACATGTATCTCTTGTGTTTGATTTCTTGAACTTCAACATTAAAATAAAAAGATGCAAATATGTACAATTCTTAGAGCAGAACTCAGAGGGACATATTAAACTAGATTTGTACAAGAACTGTGAATGAAAAAGTTCGATTTAAGCTCTGCTATGATATTACCTACAGTTACAAAGGTGAATAGAGGCATTCCAGTTCTCCATTTCCTGATATTTTAGTATTTTCATACTGGGATTTTTCTCTTATGCTCGAAGGAATGTGTATAAAACAGTTTAGTAGCTCTTTGCTGTAGTAGATTCTTTACTGTAAGTTAAATTGTAAATCGAGTTAGGTGTTTCAAAAGAATTCAAAGTAAACTAAGACCTTGATTGTGCAAGATCTTTCTGGTGTACCCTAAAAACAAGGTAGGTTTTTTGGGGGAGGGAGGGGTGTTTTTCTTAAAATAGTGCAGGGCAGATGTAGTGGTTTAGGTTTCCCCCACTACCAACAGAGTAAGTGTTGCATATGCCTAGCAAGGCAGCTTCAGTGGTAGGCTAGGGCTGCACACTGCCTGCCATCGTTTCTCAGCCAAAGAAACATTCTGCACAATTGGGAGAGCTCTCACGTTTCAAGTAAGCAACTGAATGTAGGAACTTCCCAAGACCCTCCTATATGCATGAGTTTTAATCACCAAAGAACTAAGCCAGCAAATGTTATCAGGAATACTACAGGCACTTCCAGACACTAAGGAAATAAAGCCTTGAAACTAGGCACAATGCCCACCAAACAGTGCTGAGGGAAAAACAAAAAACCTTTAATGGGTCACAAGCTGTCTGAGAAACGGCAAGACAGACACATAAAGAAACTCTTCCAAGAGCTGAATTGTGGGTTTTTTTGTTGTTTGGGGTGTTTTCTTTCCCCCATTCTCAAACTCTGTTTAATTGATGTCATTCAACTTCCCTTTTTTTTCAGTGATTATTTTAGCTTAGCACAGATTCAGCACAAAACATAACTCTGGCCGACCTGGTGAAGCTTGGGTGAATTATATCTAGAAAGCATTTAGCCAAAAAGTGAGACAACATTAAACTTAATGTAGACAGATTCTGGTCTTCTCCCATAACACACTGAAAATAAAATCCTTGCCAATGACAAAGGCCAAAACTAAATGCTTTGTAAAATTACTTGTAAATATTTGGGCTCATCTGACTAATGTTTTCTTCTAACAATTAAATATCCTTTCTGAACAGTTTCTCAAGAGCAATACACACAGTTTAAACACTCTAATCCACTAATGATGACTACTTGCCATACAACTTACTGTTACATTTCTCAGTATTGGCCTTGCATAGATACCTAAAAAGTAAATATGCAAGTGCTGTGCAGCAACACTCTGAAAAGGAGTAAAGAATATTTTTGGAGACATTCTACACTTATTCAGTGCCTGGTTCATAACCCATGAGACAGGACTACCTAGAGCAGCATAAACAAAGGAGATACAGTAGAGGGCTTAAGACTCTCTTAAGTCAGGGAAACTTGAGGTCACCCTCAAAAACTGTATAAGCACTTCTCCTGACAAGGCCACATTCCTCAGAGAACAGAAATGGCTAAGAGGCCTCGCTTCACAAGCCCTTCAAGAAGTACCAAATCAAAGGTCTAAAAAATGAAACCCAAAGTAAATAATTGCCAGCAACAGAGAGCAAAATAGTAAGTCCTACAATGCGGACACTACGGACACTCCACTGAACAAAATACTGGTGAGGACAGAGGGGCCCTGCCTTTGATTTATTATATACAAACAAGAGAAAAGAAACAGGGCCTATTCATTATGAAATCACAGCCAAAGTATTTTGAGTACTAGGAACTGGGCAAGTGCACAAAGTAGAAAAAATAAAGAAGTTCTTTGATCAAATGAGTTTTAGTCATGTTGTTTCTGGAAGCAGAGTAGTTGAGTGAGCTGAAGGCTTCATAATTACACCTCTATGGATACACTGACCATCATTTTACACATACAAAACTAAATTATTAAAGTGAAATAATGGCAAGGTATCAGCAACAAGTTTAAGTAGTGATATGACTGAAAGAGCATCTTTAAATTAGTCACTTGTTATCTGAGGTCTCTAGAACACTCAAATACTTTTTCATTTGCTGCTGAGGTATTAGTTTTCTCACTAAAAGAAAACCTCCAACCACTACATCCCAAATCAATAGCAGAGTGTTAAAACAGAGACATGTAACATCATCACACAATGAAACAGTTCTCCTGGGACACTATACTAAGGAACAAGGGTGTCATATCCCAATTTTAAACACTTGTCTTTCCCATATGGAAACTTTCATAATCACAAATAGCAGGGTTTAAAGGTACAAGTCTTACAAACCTTAGAAATGTGGATGCAAGTAAGTCAATATTCCTATATCAGATGCTAAAGCCTGGTCCCATGAGGTCAACAGCAAAACTTTCAGTTGGCTCAATGGGCTCCAGACTACACCCATCAACTCCAAAACCAGAAGACAATTGTAATTCTTTAGTTTGACCTCCAGTACAATAAGGGCCAAAACCCCATAGACATCCAGCAATGCCTGAATGAAGCCCACATCCTTCCTTTCAGTTCCATTTACAAATACAGAAGGAAATGATTTAGGTTCTACCAAAAGGACATCTAAGGAGAAACAGCTTATTCACTGAACAATGAGTAAGCTCCCCACCCCATTGACATCCTAAAGAGAAAATACTTTCTATTTTAAGCATTAATACATAACTACATTGTATGCAAATGGATGCCTGCAACAATGTAGAGCAGCAGTTCTGATACCACAATCACCACTGCCCGAATTTTCTGTCTGGCCCAGGTGCTCAGGCTACAGGTTGCATACAGGTTTTCAGATCCCCTCCTAGATAATCTGACTGAAACATGATTTTGACTACATTTTCTGCTCAAGCACAGTGTTGAAAGACTCAAAGCCATTCATCTACAGCATTTCTACAGTATCTATCACCTTTGTGCTTTATGTCCAAATCTTGCAAATAACCATGCACTTAATGCATACAAATCGTGTGTGTGTGTGCACGCGTGTGTGTGCGCGCGCGTGTGTGCGCGCGCGTGTGTGTGTTCCTAAATTCTAAGGAAAGCTCTTGTGCCATTCCTGCAAGCACATGGTGACCTTTTGCATTTGTTAGCACTACTGCTTTCAAGCCAAACCAGAATTTGTGATAGCTGCAGCTGCAAGCTGTTTTCCATCAGAAACATGAATTTAACTACCCAAGTGCTTGTTTAACACTGAAGTACAGGAAAACTTAAAACTGAAGTCTGTCAATAAATCTGCCATATTATCAAGGATGTATCACACCAGTGGATAGTGTGAAAACGCTTACAAAGCACTCCTTATCATTCAAAATAATTATCTTGGTCAGGCTGATCTAGATGTGTTGGCATCTAGAGGAAAAAAAGGTTTTTAAAAGATTTTTCTTCTCTTCTAAAACACACAAAAATAAAAGATAGCATTTATTACAGATTAGCATAGACTAACATCTTTTAAATAGATAAAATAAGAATACTGAGAATCTATATCTTTCTTATATTAGCAGAGAAATGAACTGTAGTTTTTAAATGCAAAAAAATCCATTTTTAATTTTTCTCAAAGAGAAGGCAATAGGCCAATATCCTTGGAATCACTTTGTCAAAAACAAGCTTTTTAACAAGATACTATTTTTGTTTGATTTAACAAGTGCTGGAAGACTCAAATTTTTCTCCTTTTCACTCAAATTAATTTCCACCATTCTCTTGAATTAGAGTGGTGAGATGCACACATGCAAATCCAGTAGCATGAAATGGCCGAGATTAACTTGCCTGTTAAAATTATATTGCAATGGTATTGCAAAAGTCTCTTTAAAAGGAAATTCAAAGAGACAACAAAAAAACCTGTCTCACTTTAGTACTTGCTGCGTTTGTGATCTGCAAGACAGCTAGTTTAACCACCTTTTTGATCAATTTTACCGATAAACAAACCACACTTTGGCAGCAACATCTGAAACAGCTACATGTTCTTCTCTTCCCCTTCGATTTCTGCAGAATCTTATTCTAGTGCCACTTCTGCCTGCCCCCTTTCTCCCCCGAGTTCCTCAGCGGCCTCAGATGCAGCTATTAGTGAAACCACAAGGACAGTCATACATACAGAAAGAGCCCTCAGCAAAGCAGAAATAACTTTAAGCTTGTGCTTATGTGTAAGTGTACTGTATTCACCAATACGTACAAGAAGCTCAACCCTACAGTAAGTCTTGAGTCTCTTCTCCAAATTTACTGGGACATAAGCAAGTCCTTGGTGAACTTCAATGAATTTGCCATCAGACACCCTTTTCTGAAGCACTCAAGGGTTAGTCTAAACTTGAATTTTGTACTAACATAGCTAATTTGCTAACGACTTTAATCATCATCTGCCAAAACATGAAGTTCGAGGATACAGCTGGGTTTCCTATATAGGAAAAAACAAAACAAACAAACAAAAATTCCCATGGTAAAGCATTCCTTCAAGCATTGGCTGGGACCAAAACATGGGAGACTGCCACCATAAGCAAAACAAAACAAGCCTCATGGCACATAAAAGCAAGACTTAACTCAACAGCTGCCTGACTTAAGACGAAGTATTTTCACACATATTGGCCTAAAACACTTTACAAGCAATTAGGGCAAGACTAAATGAAGTCTTTTAAAAACTTCATTACAAAGTGACAATCAAGAAGCCTACAGTGACACTAAGGCATCCTTGCTGTGTTAGGTAGCCATATTATATTCTTCCACAATGCCCTTCAACTGAGAAGTGATAACGACATTTTCTGTTGAAGCTCACTTTTCTACTGCTTGTCCAAACTAGATACTACTTTAATCTCAGCTGTTCCATCTATCCATGTAAATGGATTAGCATCAGAAAGATACAGTTTATGCAATTTCAAGACAAAGTCAAAAACTCAGATTTTTTTCTGCACAACTCAGAATAAATTAGAAAGAACAACTCTTTCTATATGCTTTGCAATAAGCAAGGAAAATTCTGATACTTACTGTAGCTATGAATCAAGCACCTAGAAGCAGGACTTGGAAGCGAGTTCCTCATATAAGCCTGAAAATTTCATACAATATCACATACATTCCAAACTTTGGCAATAACCAGCATTATGTATTAATATCACTTTTGTTACTGACAATAAATTTGTCTTTAAGTACAAGTAATAGAATCCACATGTCCTCTTTTACTGTTGCATGGTGGCACATTTTATATACTTTCCTTGTCAGTTTCTACATTAGGAATTAAGTAGAGAGCTTCTTTGACTCTTCAAATTAAGGTTATCTGAAAGCCTAATGATAGCAAAGKCAAATATGAAACAGTCAAGAATCTACCCCTCCACCTTCCCATTTGATCTATTTTTTAGATATTAAAAATGCTATCAACTACCTTTGTTTAAACTTCCAAGGTGGGCTGATAAAGCTCTTCAAAAATATGTACCTTTTAAATTAATTGAAACATCCACTCAAAATTAAAAAAAAATAAATGTTAATTTAGTTGGAAGTATTATAGTGATTTTAAAATGAGAAAATTCTCTCCTTACAGAAGGAGTACAGTCTTTTAAAAATTTGTTATAACAATGAAAACATCTATGGCACATTAATACTATGCATACTCCACCCAGCTGCCCTCTATAAAAAAAAACAAAACAAAACTATATTTGTTAGCCCTGTCAAAGCACCCAAAATTGTGTAAAAAGTAGTAAACCAAAGCAATAGACCGTTTTCATAGCAAGAACATACATTACTCTGTTATTAATGATGCCAGTGCATAAAGAGAGAGGGGAAAATAAAGAAATCAAGGGACTAATAAAGGCTTTAGCAGAATAACAACAACAATTTGAAGAGAATTTTTCCTTTGAACTTGCCAGGAAAAACAAATGAAAGCTATCAGCACATCAGCATATGGTTTTGAGCAAAAAGAGCAATGTTGGCATGGTGACCAGACTGGAGGTTCACAAAATTATCTTGTCTTTAATTTCATGCAGCTTTTTAAAGAAATTTTCTATGTCAAGCTATGTTGCAGCACTGCTTGATACTGAAAAATCTTTCCCCCCATCATATTTCTGCTTTTCCAGTAATATAAATGACAATAGAGGAAAACAGACAACCAGAGAAAGTGACAGAGATTATAGCACTAACAGGATTCTGTAAGTAGCATGTTTTCCATTATTTGCCTGTTTCCTCCTCTGCGAAGCTACACCGACACTAAGGAGCAGGCAGACTAACAGGGGCCGGAGCTGTACTGTCCCACAGCTAAGGACTCTGCAGGCACTAGTTTCAGCTTCCCACAGGGCTAGCTGGTAGAGCTGTCCAGCTTCTTGACAGCAGGCAGCCAGACCATATCATAACAGTCATATAACAGTTATTATTATATTATAACTGGCTCCTGCAGACATGTCTTGCGCTGCCGCAGGTAGTGCTCAACCGCTCTTGGTTCCCTGACCCTCACAACCAACTCTTAAACTCTCTCCTGCCAGGTCCCCAAAAAGAATATTTTTGATGCTAGAAGTAGGGATAAAATAAATAAAAACAACCTCTAAGCAGTCTTAATGTAGTGCCAGCCTCACAGTATGAGTTGCAGAGCCTTCAGGGACCATTTGCTCTGTTTATACAGTATCTGGTGTTAACAGGGCCTCGCTCCAGGGGAGGACTTCCTGAGCATTACCACAGTTAACATGAGTTTGCCCAAGTAGATGCTGACATTTTGCTGCAGAGTGAAGTATGCATTTCAGAAGAAAAACTTGAATAGTTTTCATGCAGACATCTGCCAGGCTGGTTCCAGGTAAACCAACCCCAACTCAGAAATGCAGTGCAGAGAAACCCAGCCTACTGCTGCATAGCCAGGAATCAGCCCAAGCAGAGCATGGCACTGAAGCCAGTCAATAAGTCTTGCTCACTCAGCACCACACAGAAGCAGCTGTGTGGCTTTTTGGCCCAAGCTGGTAAGTTCACACTGCACTTTCCTGTACCTTCATAGCATGACTGGGCTGAATAAATTGTCACTCTGTGGTGTCTCTACCACAGTCTGTTTTGCAGCACAAAAATGTCCTTTCTGTAATCTCACTGCAAGAATACCTTGAATAGGAACTTCACAATGGCTGTTAGAGGTATCATTAATCCTTCAGCTCATTTCTCACTTTCCTCAAAGTAACGTACAACATTTAATCGGTTGAGCCAAGCTCCTCTCACCTCTTGAGGCAGTTCCAGCTTAGACCTGTCATCCAGCCCATTAGAGTGCAATCCCATCAGGTAAGGGACAGGAGCATCTAGAAAATGAAGGAGGGAGGCTGGAAGGATAGGAACATATACATGCTGCCACTGAAATGGAAACATTAGTGCTGTGATGGTCTCTGCCACAGTCATCAGTCTCTGATAATCTGAAAAAGAGCAAGAAAAATATTTTTCACAAACATATTTAAGTAAATGAACTTAAGTTAGAGAAATAAAAGAGAGTTTGCCTTAAAACAGAAACCACAAAACCCAGCGCCAGCTGAGCAGCATCTTTAATGAAAGCCCAGACTTGTGCACCGAAACACATTCTGCTGAAGCAACAAAGAGAGCTGAACACATTCTACAAGTCATATGGAAATGAGCAAATTAATTCTTGGCATCCATTAGGTCACTCTGCTACTTATACAAGGGTTATACAGGAACACCATTTTGAATATGGAAATACATTATTTTCTCTGTGCTTCTATCTTTCTATGGAAGCCTTGGATGAAACCCAAGGCATCTGGTATCTCTGAAATAAACATTTTTTAAATGAGTGTTTAGACTTCTATAAAGAATGCTGCACAGTAGGCAACCCAGGACTGGGACTGAAATAAGTGTAAAAAAGAAAAAGGATCAGCTTCATTTATGCTTTGCAATGTAGGACCAAAGTCTCAGTTTTCCTCAAAAGTTCAAATGTAAAAACAACTTATTTCCTTGTAGAATTTAACAGCAGTGCTAACTGCACCTGTGCAATACGCATACCAAAAGGTGGGGGGGGGGGTTGTTTGTTTGTTTGTTTAATTCAGCAGCTGGTGTCTAGAGCAGTTAACAGAGCAGTATACGAGGCCAAAACCTCCACCTCCTCTTTTATACTACAGAATCATCTCTAATGATTTTTGATATATATGCGCCATATAGGAGGCAACACCATAAGAACTCAAGAGTGTGTTGTCCAATTCAAACAACTGCTAAAATATTCAGATGGTTTTACAGCAACCAGGCTGGAAAGACTATAAAAGAAGCTCACAAGACTAAAACAATTCCTACCTTGAGTCAAGCTATAAATACAGTTCAAGCTGTAAATATGGGATCCATTTCTCATGATACTGCAAAAATATTTATTTCTAGCCAAAAGTGGAGGGAAGAAGGGGGGGAAAAAAAAAAAAAAATCAAAGGGAAGAGAAATCAGTATCCTTTATAAATGTGTGTGTGCACGGGGGGAATGTCTTCTCCTAACGCATTCATAAAACGCCAGACAATATGAAATTGTGAAAGGCACCTGAACACGCAGATTCAGCTATTGAGGTTTCTGAAGTGGTTATACACTATTGTGGAGTGGAGAGGGAAAGCTGGAAAATAACATTTGCTCTAAAGTAAATGCTCCAGAGAAAAAATAAGATCATTTGTGCACTATCTCAAAGTTATGGCTTTAATTCTCTCCTTAGCCATCCTCCATTCAAACTTCAGGTGGCAGAATACAGAAGGCCAAGAAATTCAGTTCCTACCATTTCATGACTCAATTTGTTTGAAATCAAAGTTGCAAACTTTGGGGTCTGTGAAGAGCACCACAACCCAACAGGAATTCAGCACAATTTTTGCTAACTTCAGTCACAATTTTGCAATCTAGGTTTCTGATTTTTCATTTCAGATCAAGCTGTGCCAGTGAAAAATGTTGCTGCACAGAGTTATTTGTCACTGCCCCACACCAGATCCACTGTTCAGGTGCTCCTTCAATCAGAAGGAGCTGGGATAGCTTAAACAACTTAAAGTCTTTACTAACAGCTCACTCTGACTGAAGTAAGTTGGGGAACAACCCAGCAACCATGCCAGCTGCAAGTTGGAGGAGACAACCATAAGTGAGGGCGGGCCAGCAGGCGGTAACCACTTTGAATAGCAAAGTAGTTTGTGAAGTGCACATCTACCCCCCTATTCTGCATGGACACCAGGATCTGCCTACAGTTACTCATTGGCTTGCTGCTTTAATCACAGCCTGACTGCAAAGAAGTGATGAATTAATTATAAGCTTTGGGAAGAAGAATCTCATTCCATACTCTATTTTCTTCAGATTTAAAAGGAACTTTAAAAGTAGCCATAGATGCACAAACATTTCAGCTGGTTCATATTCAGCTTGTTTATCTGAAAGAACAAGTCTCAGAATAGAAACAGTGATTTCCTACTACACAAAAAACCCTGTCTAATCCTGCTGGCTAATTTAAATACAAATTCTCTCTCTCTCTGTCATTATGCTAACTTTAGTATTAGCCTTTCAAATTAATTACAAAGCAACATCAATAATTCAGATTTCTCTCCACTTAGCAGCTACCTCCTGCAACTGAGTTATCTGAAAATGCAGCTCTTTGATCCTGGAGAGCCACGTGACTTAAGCTATTCCAAACTATTTGGCCTGCACTGTCACAGTCTTCAAGTAACAATAACTACATTCTGCAGGCTTTATACAGTTTATGAGCTTTGGCAAAAGGACAAAAGCAAGAAGTCTTCAAGCATGAGTTAAAATAACTGAAATGTTTTCTTATGCTATAACTATCCAGAGAGGGTGTGGGGTTTTGTGTTGTTTTTAAAAAAGAAGGAAGCAGCACACTTCTGGTACCAAAGCATTACAAGGGATTTAAAAATAAAAAGAGAAGGAGGAAGTGTTTCAGCTGTGGCATTGCTCTTATTTTGGAACTGGGATGTGCTTAGCTACGGAAAGTGTTCTGGTGCAAATAAAACCTAGGTACTTTGCCTTGTATTGGACAAGAGCACTGATAGGAGAAGATCACTTATAGTATACTAGCGTGCTATTTGCACGGAAATTACTTAGCTGATCAATGTGCAAGGACTAAAATCCGCTCCTTTTTATACATGGCCACTTGCTTTAAGAACACAGAAAGGGCTGATCTGTTCTTCTAATTGCTGTATGTAAAATATATTAGCCCTTACTGTTCGTATGAGAAGCAGTTTACATCAGTATTTATCTTTAGCTAGTATATCTAGACATTTTTGTTGATTTGTAAAAAGCAAGCAAATCCAGAGAAGACAAGCAGAAGTGAGGGGTCTTGGGTCTAGAAGGAGAGGAGCAGGATGGGAAAAAGGCAGCAGCTGTAAACCCTACAAAAAAAGACCAAGACCCATCACTCCACACCTCCACTCTCACATCACTTTGCAGAGAAGCCTGTCAGAGCCTACAGGAATTCTTTGACTTGGTCAGATTCAAAACAACCAGAGGACTGTGTTCTGGAATAGCTTTCCCTCCTAATCTTCTTTCTTCAGGGATCACAATCAAATATTGCTAAATTTTCCAAGTAATTTCCAGTTTGCCTGCAACTCCCACATTGTTGCTTTATGGCAGAGATAGTTGCCCCAACAGCGAAGGGCCTTTTTCATAGATCTTCAGAAAGAATGGGGGTAAAGAAGGAAGATGTGCCATCTGCCAGGATTAAGCCCCTCCTTAAACAGAAGGGACACAAAAGGGGAAGAGTTGCATAGAGAGTTCACTGTAGACAGGCAAAATGCAATACAGTTCAGCTATCAGAATAAAGCACTGCCTTGACCTAAAGTTTCTTTTTAAGCATACCTGTTCATAGCAGAAAATATGGTGTAAAAGAAATATTTTTCAAGTAGTTGTTCTAAGCACAAGTATTCAGTGTCACGCACATTTAATTGGGCCTTTTATTTCAGAAAAAAAGTGTAACTGCAGTAACAGCAAACTGTCATCAGTAGGAGCAGTGGGTTGAAGTACTTCCAATTCATGTTCACTTCTGTGCCTGATAAGCCGATTAAAATTGCCTGCATCAAGCAGCAAGTTTCCTAAATCACCAGAGGCATGGGAAGAAAACCGCTTACCTAAGTGATTACGGAGTAGGTCAACACAGGATCAATATTGAAAAGAATTAAAACTAAATCTCCTGAGTGAACATCATTTAGAGCAAGTGAAAAAAAGGAGAAGAGTGATTTAAAAGCAAAGCAGTCAGAGAAATACTTAAATCTACTCAAAAGTGGCAGCAGACTGCAAATACCCCGAAAAAGAAAACTAAGACCATAGTCTGTGGCAGTGGTGCATTTTATTTTTCATTTCATTGTTTTTAGCTGCTTGGAAAAGTGTCCTCCAACCAGATTCCACAGCCGTTGTAACTCAGTGCATGCTTTTCAGAAATGTTCTTGCTGCTCTACAGCGAGATACAGAATACATTTATTTCACAGATACAGTGGCAATATAACTTGCAGGAGTGCAACCCAGCTCCCACAAATGCATTAAAAGCATATTCAGTTATAAAGGAAGCAAAGCAAAACAAAAAGAGAAACACTGCTAGGCAAAGGTATAGATAATCAGAACCTCAGTCAGAAGTTCCATTTTCCTATTGGTAACATCCTTTCAAGCATCACAGCAAGCAGTCACTTTACTAAAGCAATTTTGTAATTCATTGCCATGTAGAAGAAAACACTCAGAACATCACGGTTACAAAAGACAAAAAAAATAGACGTTACAGTAAGAAAAAGTTGACTTTCAGGAATTTAAAATACTTCCCACTCCCACTTCAAATAATAAAATGAAGTACATCTGTATTGAAAGCATTATAGTAAGAGTCCTCAACTTGGCTGCTGGCAACTCCAGCAGTCTGCAACAACTTCTGTTGTTAAATCACTAGGAGTTTTGACAATATGCTGAATGAGTATTAGCACATTGCATCAGAAGTGGTTGTTAAGAAACACCAGGAGGAAAAAATAAAAAATAAAAATAAAATAAAAATAAAAAAAGTCAGAAATTAGCTTCCTTAGAAAGTAGATATTCAAGAGAAGTTAAAGTTCAAAAAGACATAGCTACTATTACTAGGAATGCATTAAGTGCCACAACTAGTTTGCCAAAGCTGAAGGCCAGAAGTCAGGAAACAAATTCTTTTTCTACTGGAAAAAGATTTTTCACACAGAAACTATTGGTGAAAAGTTATCAACTGAYGCTAGACTCTTCTATTAGGTGTACAGCAGCCCAACTCAGCCAACGTTTGGTGCAAGGTGAGGGGAACAGTGGAAGCAAACTGTCATAAAGATCCAGGCCTGCAGGCCTTATGTTGCATTAATCCCTTCCCTTTAATTTCCATATGACTGAGTGTGTGCGACAGAAATACATGTGTCCATGACCTATTTTAAGCTACTTAAATTAGCCACTGGTCAGACTCTTGGAAAGAGGTGCCAAGCAAAAAGGCTGAACTTTTTAATGCAACTTGGAAAAAGAACTCAGTATACAAAAAAACTAACCCCAAGTGAGTCGAGTGAAAAAAGAAAAGAGTACATATAATGTGATAGTCTGAAAGGGGATCAAGGGACACCATTTCAATATGCACGCATTGCTTTTCTTGTAGTGCTTCCAACAGGCTAGGCACACACCTGTCACAGGACCTAACTCCAGCATGACTACAGGCCAACTTGATTGCATCCTTTTTCAGATGGAAAGTTGATGTTTGAATCATCCTTTGGCGGGACAGAGAAACCCACATAAACTCTCTCTAAACCTCAAACATACAAACACCTAGCCCATTTCTGGAGAAACCACAGAAAGAGAACTTTGTCTACTAGGCAAGTATTTCTAGTTACTAGAATAATAAGCAAAGCAATTTGTTTTTTTAATCCAAAATAGTAACCATTACGGAGTGCACTAAGTGGTTTTTTTTTGTTTTTTTTTACTGCATTTGAATAACTATAGTTCTCCTCTGGTAGTTAACAAATTGAGTTTATACAGTGCAACACCTTGGACATAATGCTTCGTTGCCATAATGCAAACACAATATTTTGATCACCTTGACCATACAGACAAAACCCATCTTTGACTTCAGCCTATGCATTCATCTCAACAGGTATACGCATCTGTATTTCAGATACAGATGCACTGAATTCTGATAATAATTATAGAATATACTTTATAAATAGTTCCCATTTGTATTCTGCATGTTTCAGTGATAACTCAATAGAAGAAAATATTGAAAACTAACAGATGGAAGTAACACCATGCACTATCCCACAATTAATCTTAGGGTCTTCTAGGTTTCTTTGCCATTACTATACAATATAGTGATCAAATTGCAGATAATCCATCTACTTTAATCCACACCATTATGGATGGGTGGGTTTGCACTAACATTAGCCAACTTAGGACAGAGAAGAAAAGGAATTATCTTCTGGCCTAACTCTGCATACTCCAACTCTGTTACAGTAACAGGATGTGGAGTGAGAAGCCCAGTGGTCCCAAATCAACACAGCAAATGGATTATCACTACCATATTAACTGATAAACAGATGCTAATTCAGCTTAGTTGCCACCCACCCTCTTAAAAAAAGCCTTTATTTACTTGACTTCAAAAACTGTTTAAGGCCTTAACAGAGATTTGGGATTTAAGTTCATTTGAATCAAACTTTTTTGGACAGTTTTCTTTTGAAGCCACAACTGTAGTGCAACAAATGGAAAGTTATATTTGCTCCATTAATTATTCTTCCTAACCATATATAATCAACTATATATCTTCTCAAAATGCACATGTAGTTCAGCAAAGATAGAGGAAGAATTCAGCTAAGCAGCTGGAGAGGAACATGGGAGAAAGAATAATGCTCTATCCAACAGCAGAACTTTTTCCAGAGATAACAATAAAGAGGACAGGTTTTCTTTTTCTCTTACCAGTCCATGAATATGGGAGACTATATGAAAGCCCAAAACTTTAAATTTAGGTGTCTAAAAACAGAAGCCAAAGCAAAGATCTCTTGGAACTACAGAATTTTTCTTAATATTAAAATCTGCACACAGCTCTGACTGTATTAATATGCCAATGACACTTAAAAAAAAACCAAAAGCTGTAGTAAAGTGTCATTCAAGAAATAAATGAGAGAAATAAAACCCCTTGTGCCAGTACAACTATGAGATATGAAAACAGAAAGCAAGTACTCACGTTGTGAATAAAGTAGTATCTGAAATTCCAAGAGGGCACAGGTAAAGAGCTGAACCACATTTTCTACTCCAAGCAATTCGAAAACTTCTTTAACCGGAAAATCAAATAATGGTAGTTCATTGGTGCTTGGCCTCTGGCAGATAATGGGTCCATAAACACCTGAAAATTTTAATGACCTTCCTGCTGGAGGAAGAGGAACCTCATAGAGAATATTGTAGATGTAACTTTCTAAAGGTAGAGGTGGTGGCTGAGGTGAAGTCACTGCTTGGTGAAGTTGTTCTAGTACTTTCTTACAAGCTTTCATGAAAGACATCGGAGCGATCAGACAAATGCACTTTGAGACATACAGTGTGTCTCTGCTGATGTCATACGAGTTAAAACGCTGTAGCTTTGAAACAGAAGTGCCATTGCAGTCTCCTGTGCTGCTGCAGCTATCTTTGTCATTTGTGGGTGGAGTATGAAAAATGTCATACTCAGCATTGTGCATATGATACAATGTCTGCATTGCACTGCAGATCTGTTTGCTAGTAACTTCCTCAAAAAATGTGAGAGAAAATCCAAATGTCCGTGAGCCATCTTCGCGAGTAATAATAAAAGAGTGGAACTGAGGTTCTCTGGAATCTGCTTGTGTCTTGAAAGCAAGCCCTTTAGGCATACATAGCTACAACAAGAAAGGGGGGAGAGGAGAATATTATTAGTTAGAACACTTTTCTCTCCCTCTGCCTCCAGAAACATTGGTTAAAATAGGATTTAGAATCCACAGGCTGCCATCACATTTCACTTTAAAATTCTATTGAGCACTACATTACTGCATAACACAGTACTGCAAAAAGTTATAAAAACCAAAGGAGCACATTAAAAATGTTGTATTTGGTTTTTATTGAAACTTATGAGCATTTTGTTACTAATCTCAATAGGAACAAAACAGCAAAATTCAAACCTGCATAAAGAAAAATATTTTGATCACTAAGATTGGAAACATGACAGAGAAAAGTGACATATTTGATCTGAATTAAGAAATCACACTGTATTCCAAATAACAGGAAGAATCAGTGTGCGAAGAAGATTCGTTAATCACAGACTAATTTATTTCTGTGCCAGGTTTCTAGGCTGTAATAAAAGAAGTCACAAAAGAACAAAAAACTGGCCTACAGACTCATCATATTTAAGTTTTAACTTAAATTTCTTCAAAAAAAAGTAGTAACCTCATTAAATGAAAAGATGTTTCAGCCTACACAATTTAGAGCAATTCATAGATATCTGCCCAATCTACACCGGACTTTGCACTGCAACTTTTTTGTCATGAAAAATACAGACAGATGCCTTCAACTGTTAAGGTAGATTTGTGGCTTAAGAACAGAAGCCCTTGCATTAAGTGATACTGACCATTCCCACTGCATCCTGGTCAAAAGGGTTCCATTCAACATTCTCAGGATAGCGAGCAAGAACTTTGGACTTAAATGTGCGTCTTAATGGAGTCTGTTCAAAATTTTCCCCTGCAGGTAAAAGAAAAATATAGAAGTAAATATTTCATTCTCTTTTTAAGCACAATCAAACAAGGCCAAAAAGCAAGACATCAGTAGGTAGGTGTGAGGAAAAGTGAATTAAGTGCACACAGTCCCTTTAAGAGAAACAGAAAATGCAAGACAGTTAGTTAAGCATGTAATCAAACTGCAGAGATTAGCAAGGATTAGCATTGTAATTTTTTTGTTATTACATATCTGTGCTTTTCCTGAAGTGTGACTATATTAATATGAGTTTGTAGATATTACAGCAAATCTCCAAGCTACACTTCACATATTTCAGATTCTTGTTAAAGCATAGCTAAAGCTTAAGTTTCAGAGGAATCTCTATTTTGTTACTGAAGAAAAGCACAAATAGACAAGATGCAAAGATGATGCAAGTTTAAGGTAGACATACAAGTGGCATTTAATTTCTTCTTTGAGACTTAGGAAAAAATGGGTATCCACCATCTAGTACAAAAATTAGCTGTAAAGAGAGAAAGTCTAGAAGGTTAAAAGATCAAGAACCATGTAAATGTCGATGAAGACAGCGTACCAGAAGAACCAGAAAAAATGTGCTTTTTTCCCCCAACACCTTTTCCTTTACCTTCTGTTGCACTTGAAATGAAACAGCCGGCACCATCTCGGGTTTTAGAGGCCTGTATATACTGGCATAAAGCTATATAACAAATAAAAACAACACTGCATTATAAATTTCATACTGTTGACTATAATTATGTAGCGAGCACAAACGAGAAAACATAAATATTTTATATAGAATTAGCATACATAATAGATATTCTATTCTCCTAATACGTTTTTTTATACACGTTGATGGTTATTTTACTGAATGAGCTACAGAAATTTCACAGTAAACATTTCAGATATATATTTCTTGAAGGAGAAGATCTATGCGTGTGACAGCTCACAGCTCCTGTATGCATAACCACAATACCAATCCAGCAACAGTAATTAGCTACCTGTTAAATGATGAAAGTTTTAGAAGTATAAAACACTCCCTAAAAGCAGATGATGAAATTAATCCCAAGGACAAGATCATTTCAGGGCCTATAGAATCATATTAATTTGAGTGGTATGGTCATAACTTTTCACTGAAGAGCAGACCTTGTCCACACACTTGAAAGGTGTGTTCAGCCTTGTTTAGCCTCTCAAATTTCCTCAAGAGCGATGGTCATCCATAGTGATAGCACAGAACTTTCTGCAGTAACTCCTCTAAATGTGTAGAGTTGATTAAAAATAAAAAAATCCAAGAACGGCCTATCTTAAAATAATCTTTACTATCTTACTAGAATGCAATTAGCAAAATGAGCATGCAGCTGTTGACAGCTGCACCAACAATCAAGCAGAACTGCATGAAATCACATGCTTTAAATAAATCAAACTATTTCAGCAACACCTGCAAAAGGGAAAACACACACTTCAACTCCTCACTTATTATCTTGCACATAGCAATTACACAGCAATAGAAGTTGATTTCAGAATTGGTTGGGTTTGTTCTGTACTTTTACAGTAATATTTAAAGTTAATTTCTAAAACAACTTAGCATCCTTATTCTGTGCAAGATTTACTTCCACAAAGTAGCCATATGTAGAAATAGTTATAACACCAGCTATAGACAATAGAGAACCTAACAAATGTATTACACGAGAGTAAACAAAAATTTGTTCCCATGGAATGCTTAAAAAAATATATTTCAACAGTTGAGAAGTCACATAACCCTGGATTTTGTTTAAAGAACGTGCCTTAAATATTACATCCAACAGGGAACTTATCCTGAATCAGGACCTAGGACAGATCTTGCAATACCTAAAATATTCACATCTATTTTGTTAATGCCCCAGTTTTTAAGCAGTGAAATTAAAAGAGGGATTTTTTCGTCTGTTTTTAAAATCAAGAACTCAACCGATTTTCATACAAAACTATTCAGCTACATTTTTATTACTTCTTTTCTCTGAACAAGGATATTATTGAACACAGGCAAATTTGGGAAAATTAAGAAAGTATTTAGAGAGGGATATTCAGGAAAAAACAGAACACAACAACACTGAAATATAACCATCCTCGGAAAGATCAGAGTCAATAACAGAAGACACTTAGGAATAACATCACTTATGCAAGGGCTAGAAGTACATTTTCAAAAGATGAGAAAAGGCATTTAAAGAAACTTCGAATCTCTCAAGAAGGCAAAAAAAAAAAGAAAAAAAAATCACGCCACATCTCTTCTTACTGACACAAGCACACATGCATTAAAAAGAGTCCTCTGTAGACCAGGTTTTAAAAATAAGTCAGGAGGTTTAACATACCTACTATTTTCTATATTTACATCTGTGCAGATGATGTAATGTCAGCTTTTAGATAATTGAGGAAGAAAATTTCCTCCTGAACTTGGAAACGAGAGCGGCGGGGGGAAGAGAGCGAGCGGCGGGGGGAAGAGAATCTGTAACTGAAGGACCTTCTCATTAAGATGATTAATTCTGCAAAATGCATGATGGCGCTCTGCACATCTGATCACAAAACACAACACTGTATGGATGCTACTTAAAACATATTCTAAGAAGTCTTGCTCCATCTCCTCCCAAGAGATTCTTTCCAACAACACAAACTTAAACTTTTTAGCCCTGAAGTCTGTCTATAACTTAAAACAGCCAACATTAAAGTAATGAAATTGATCTCTGGAAACCAACCATGTCTTTTGAACCACATCCTTATCCAGACAGAAGCATAAAGCAATACTTACATGCCTTCCTATAATTTATCAAGTAATTCGGCTATTGCACAGGCACTGCTCTTGTCCGAGTACCTCCATACTACACTTCTACTCCCAGTGCCATCCTGCTCTGATTTCACATTTGCCCTCCTGTCTTCTGCATGAGCACAGTGCTAATCTTTTCTTTCATGGCAGCAGGTCTTTCCATCTTACGGCTATCTCTTTTTACTTCACTATATTACAAACATGAAGGTTCTTACAATTGGCCTTCAGAATGGGAAAACTTGCTTTCAAAAGGAGCTGATGGGGCAGGGAATCTCAAATGTTCACTCATCACTTCATCTGTGCAAAGTTCAATCCAGGAACCCAAAGGTGACCCGTGTGATTCCAGGACCATGGCCACCTTATTTCCTTGACAATGCAACTGATGAGAATTTGAACACTAGTAGGCCTATTGCCTAGATACCCCCTTCACTTCTGCTACTGAACAGCTAGTGGTTATCCCTAGATATCCACCAACAACAGACACAAAAAAGAAAAATCCACAAACAATACCTCTACCCAGAGCTGAAAAGCAATTAACCCTAAATTCAAGATCAGTTCAAAGCTTCACCCCCCACCCCACCCCACAGCAAAACACTAATTGTTGCACATCTCCAAGAGGCAAAATTAATTCAGGGTTTTTGAACCTGTCTCTGTGTGAATTAGACACATCTGATTAATGCCATGCTAACTGAAAGGGTTTTGATAAAAATGAAGGACACTAGAACAGGCTTAACAAATGCACGAAACAAATTCATCATTAAAATAGACATTGTTTTATTCAAGAACTGATGAAATGAAGATGCAAGAGAAGATAAACTGATAAAAGTATGATGTACCGTACAAGGTTTTAGAACATTTTCAGTCAGGTCCATGTTCTCACACTTACGACAGACAGCTCTCATCAGATCTTGCTTTTCATAAGGTTCCTGTCTCCTAGCAGAACTATGGCTAGAAAGTGCTTTCCTTGTTGATCTGAGTTACAGTAAAAGTCTTTAAACAAGATGATTTATCTACAAATATTTTTTCCCATTTGTACAAGTTCCACGTAAAAGGGATGCTTTTAAAAAATAAACAAACTACTTTGAAGAAGTTTTTGCCTGCTGAAGACTAAGGAGGCCTTTCAAGCACATTTGACAATCCTCACATAGTCATTACCACTCAGGTGTTTGTTAAAGTACGGAAAAAGCTCTACAAAAAACGAAGTTGCAAACTATCCCTGGACTACAGACTCGCAACTAATTTGGACTTCAAGCAGGAACAGTAACCAAATCCCAAACCCAGATTAGCTACAATTATAAAATATTTGTTGAGAATTAACAAACAACATAAAATCCACAAACACAGAAAATTCTGGGAAAAAAAAGGAGTATTTCAGCTAGTTTCAGGTCAACATGCTTCTCAACATCAAACCTTTGAAATAATAAGCCTCCCATTATATACTCCAATATAAGTAACATCACAAAAGTGAAGAGAAACATCATTGTATTAGGCATTGCACAAATACACAAGACAGGTAGAATAGAGGCCCTGTGTTAAGACCAGCAGAGGGAGGGCAGTGAAGCAGATAATCTCAAACCTTGTCATTAGAAAAACAGTGTATGTGGGATCCCGCTAAAAGTAGAACCAATGAAATGATCTGGATTAAAAATAAATAGGCAATGAAGAAGGGGTTAACCAAAATCTATGTTTCACTGATCCGGTTTAGCTAACACCCCCCAAAAGCGGCTTTGTTAGCATATAGGAATCCCCCAAAGGAGAGGGAAGCAAGGAGTAAACCACTGAGAAAGAGGCTCTTAAACTGGTTTCAACATTGAAGAAAACAGGGGATTACAGCAGAGTTTTAATAACCCACATGGGTAACTGCATAACTCCTAAGGCACTCCTCCTCCTGCAACCACAGCCCAGCTTGCCCACCTACCGGCTTTTGCCCCTCTAGGTAATAGCTTTGTTCAGTATCACCAGGCACCATCCAGCTTCACAGTATATCCCAGGCTTTGGTAATACCCTTTCCATCCTCTCCTTTCATTCACACTTCATCAATCCCCTAAGACTCCACCACAGGGTGAAAAAGGAGTAAAGACACTGCCACAGTCAGTGACTTGAAAAAGATTTTATCAACCTGAACTGTGGCAAAAACAAGCTATTTCCATTGCTATACTATGTAGGCAGACAGCCTCATTACAGTCCTACATGGCCCTCTCCTTGTTATCATGTAATTTAAGAGACAAACAAAAAAAATTAAGTTCTTCGCAAAAATTTGCTCATTGAAAAGGAAGTCACTAGCAAGGACTTGTCTCTAGCAGTCTCCTTGGCTGAGGGATTTCCTGTACATCAAGAGCTGCCCCCACCTAGACTGCTGGCATGGCGCATCTCTTACTGTTGCATGTAGAGCTCAGCTCAGAGCTCTCTCTCAAACTGAAGTAAGGTACACTCAGTATTGACCTGACTAAATCTGACACAAAAGACAGATAATTCTCCAGCCTCTCCCTCCTGCTTCTCTTCCAGTAAACTCAAGCTGATGGATCACATTGCATGCATAAAAGAAACTACAAAGCTTTTCAAGAGGACCAAAGAAGAGTTGAACCATGTTACATTTAGTTGGAATTTCTAGTTAAAAACAGCCCCTTTTCACGGCAGCACTCAAGCTCACACCGCTCCTCTAACAGCCATCTAATGCAGTTTGCCATGTATGGAACCATAAGGCACTGACAGACTTCCAGTTCTAATGTTAGCTGTACCACCTTAAATGATTCCAGCCTATGTGTCTATAATTCGGGCTTCCTAATTACAAATGCATTAGAACAGCTAATGCGTATACGCCTTTGAACTAACAACTGCACCTCATTTTAATTCAGTGATACTTCAGTGAGTCACTTAACAGTGAAGGCAAGCCATATCACGATGTAGATCTGTAGTGTATGCTGGCAGCCTCTCTGGCTCTCATTTTTTATTCTCCACCCTATTCTTGCCTGCATTAGTTTTTTTTTTGCATCTCACCATGCCAGCAGAAGACAGACATGGCCATAGATCAGAAACGGAACTTAAACTCAAAAACAAGATACTGCATGGAGTTTCAAAGTTGTGGGACACAGCACCCCTTTGGAAATATCTGCATGAAACTATCCATACCAATGAATACCACTTTCTTAAAAGTGGAGATATCAAAAAAATGTTACAGAAACCATAGTAAAGCAAAACATACTTCACTTCAGAAACCTGAAAAACACTATCTACCAAGCCTTCCTCAACTTTGATGGGGGGAAAAGAGGAGACAATCTGAAAGCCCTAATCTCAGCTCTTTCCTGATTTACCCAGAGAAAAATCTGATGAACTGCCTTCCATATTCCTCTTGAAGAAAAGATAGTCTTCCCAACACACTAATACAAAAAAAATTTGAGTTCTACAACTTGCATATTCAATTACTTATGACTTTCCCATCCCACCAGTATATAAACAATTACAAGTTTTTAACTGAAAAGTGGATTTACAGTAAGTAGAAAAGACGAAGATTTGAATTCTCAAATAAATAAAGACTAGTCCCTTTTGAAGGACTGGATATTCAGAGTTAAAACACTACCATTACCAAACACCGCACACCCACCTCTCCCTCTATTCCCTTCTCTTTTTGCCTATGCCATTTGCAGAGTTGTATTTACAACCTGAATGAATCACAGGGGAGAGCAATTCTTGGCTGGTGTCACTATTATTACCTGCATCTAACCATGGTAATTGAGAACATATTTCCTGTCAAACCATCATGTGTGGTCAAGAAATATGCTACACCAGCACTGAAACTCTTAACATATACACAGTAAATCCAAGCTATGTCTGCCAATCAAATACATTCACACAGGTAGCTTACGGCAACAAAAGCCACAGGTATCCAGATGGATTGCCTGCAGTTTTTTAGTACAAGTTTCCAAGAAAATTTTTTCATGATTGTAGCAGGTCAACTTTCCCTCTTAAGTAGCTCATTTCTTTGCAATTGGCTTCCACCCCTAGGATTCTTTTTTGTCTTGTCAATATAACATTCTTCTTTGTAGCCTACACCCTGCTATGAAAAGTTTCTATTCATGAAACACAAATCTATTTAGTACAGAACACTACTGCATGGCTTAAGTTGTCCTCAGCAAATCAGATGAAAAAAAATGTTAGGGATACTTTGCAAAAAAAAAAAAAAGTTTTAAAAATTGAATCACAGCCTTCTGTATTTGCTATTAATTCACTATTTGCTTTTAGAAAATGACTGCAGCGCTACAACTTTTCTTAAAAATTATGCAGGACTAGCTTAAAAAAAAAAATCTTTGAACAGCTATTCGAGAGGTAGAATCTGGCTCAATTTTCCCTCTATAATAACAAAGGGCAAGTCAGAAGAAACTACCCTAGTTACCAGAAAATAAGTCTTAAAAAACAAAACAAAAACAAAAAAAACAACCCCCCCCACACACACATGAAAAAAAACCCAAAAAACTGAATGGCCATGCAACACTGATTTTTTAAAGAATTGTTAATACTGCTACCTTTGTTTGTTCACCAAGACTGCTGATCTGCTCAATATAATTACTAAACAAAGACAACCGGAAAGCCTATTGATTCCGATTAAGTGGTTCATTGCTTTCATGCTGCCAGGCAGCTTTTTTTTTTTAATTCCTGTGATACAGTCTGTTATTCACCCAGTTCATTCAGTCTTGAAGTACATTTATTGTACACATAACATTTTTGAATGAAAAATTTTATTAGAGATAGCATGTGACCAAAACATTAAGTCTATATTTTCCACAGAGACACGCTTACAAGGATCTTTTAGCATACAGAGGCTGTATATGCAATTCCTGCTGCCACTAAAACAAATAATCTCTTATGACTTAATAAAGTAAATATAAAACAGCTCAAACATGAAACAGTCATAGTGCTGTAATTAAACAAACAAATAAGAACAGTAAGACTTTGTACCAGCAACAGAAATTACGAGCCATGCACTCAGCTTTCTTCTGCCATGTGGCATACTAGAGAAACTGGATTTAGGATTCACATTCACATTCCCTACACAAACCTATAGAGCCCCTTTACCTCTGCACTCTCCATACCATGGTTCAGGGATGCCTGCAGTGGTTGAAACCATCCCAACTTGTGCAGGATGGGAGCTTGAGAATGGGCTGACTACGACAGACCAAGAGTAGGAGTTTTCCAAAGTGTGGGTTGCAATTCAGAAGTCAGGCAACAGGAGGGTTTGAACAAGGCAGGTATAATAAACATCATCCAGAGAAAAGCCTAACCACCTCATTCCTGCATCTACACTGTGCTTTGAAAGACTACATAGCAAACCAGACTGGGGGACTGATCTTTTCAAAAAATATAAATTTATATATAGCTAGATGGATATAGATCTATGTAGATATATACAGATAGATGAGTAGATATATTTTCCTTCCTATTTTGAAGATTTTCTTTCCCAAATGGATCAGTTCTCCCATCTGGTTCAGGATGTTCCTATACAAAAGCTTCCATCAACACAGCACAGGGGCAGGAACAAAAAGCCTGGACTTCTGGAACTCACATTACCAAAGAAATTCACACAAACACCGCCTGAGAAATGAGCATCTTAAGTGGTGCCATGCATCAAAAGAGATGACCCTGAACAGAGGCAGTGCCTGCAGAATGTTGAACATCACTGCCTTAACAGAGCACAAGTATACTACCCACAATAATTCAATAGGGTCCATGAATACCACCCAAAACTACCAGGAGGTTTCAAATACAGATGTTATTTTATGGTGTTCTGCTAATCCTATCCTACTTTCAACAAAAAACATAGTAAAGCACACAAGGCAGTACTGAGGTGAAAATGGCTATCATAGGACATTTTGAAAAGGATCTCTCTCATTCTTGGGTTTTAGGTGAAAACAGAGCAACTGCAATAACATGCCAGTTAAAGGGTATAACACAGGAAAAAAAGTCTGAACCATTTCCAAAGGTACAAGAACGGCAGCTATCTGCAACACTTTAAAACAAAGTCTAATCTAAAACCAGCTAATGTCAGAAACAGCAGTAGGAGCCCCTGTTCAGCTAGCAATCATGTTCACAGTATGCACAGTAAGGATATAGATATTAAGATAAATCATTTTCTCAAAAGAATGTGATTCTTACAGATTATATTTACTGAATATGAAATTGTTCAGCTCTAAAATCCATGGTCCAAGTCTAAGTAAAAATAGATATCTGGTAAAGCAAATAGCACACACAGTTCCAGAATCCATACCATAGAAAGGATGAAAAAGCGAGGAGGTAATGACAGCAAGCTGCGGAGGAGTGGGGTGGCTGGGGGAAAGAGGTGGTATATACTGAGAGATGTAAAGACTTTGATTAGCAAAACTGACAGAAGAGCAATAATTGACCTGATTAAATTTTGAAAGGAAATACAGGTGCTAAAGATGCACACGGGAAAACAGTCATGCCAAGAACCAATGTCTTATAATCAAAGCTAAAATAATTCTGTTAAAAATAAGACATCCACTTGCCAATAGAAGCGGTCAAGTCTTCTATTTCCTCAAGTCCTAAAAGCAAAATTAGGATAACCAAAGAAGTAATTCAATTACAGTATATGGCTTGCACTGTACAAAATGTCAGATGAGATGGTAACCTGTTGATCCATTATAGTCCTTAAAACCAGGACCAAAAAATTAACCTAATCTTCCGGAGTGCAATACCATTCTCCTAGAAGTGGCTAGACTTCAGGGATGCCTAAGTTTGCAAATGGCACTGGGACAAAATGTCACAAAGATGGAAAGTGCCTGCCTTTCTGCCAGAGAGCCCTCCTATCTCACGAAGGATGTACACAATATTACCTTTCAAAAAAATATAAAATAAAAGCTCTGGAAAGGAAATAAAAATCTAAACTAAACCCTCTTCCCAGCAAAGTAATTCTTAGTATCCTAAAAAGGAGGAAGACTTCCTCAGATTTAGGCAGGAAGTAGGTGTTCACTGCTCTTAGAGAAACACCTTAGAGAGGAAAGGAGAGGAAATCACACACGACAGAGTGCATTCATACCCACCTGCTTTCTGGCATTTGGAATGGAAGGCAATAAAATAACTAGTATCAGGTAAGCACTAGGCTGTCATTTTAGTGAACTGCATTTTAATGGATGTAGCTATAACTATTATACAAAACTGAACCTGGTTTTGCATGTCAAATAAGTGAACACTGGCCACATCTGGAAGCCAGCTAGCTCTCAAGTGCCCCTTTACTGCTAATAGCAATTATGAACCAGTACCAGTTTTATGATAAAACCAGTCAAATACTACAGTAGCCTAGTCCCACAAAACAGAGGTTTCTACCTCATAGTTGACCGTGCTGGATTTGAACATATTATTTCAGCTACACAATTATTTCAAGCCAGATGTCTGGATCACTAACCAGTCCCCCACACACAAGCAAATGGCTCAGTAACATAGATGCAACTTGATGAGAGGCACTTTGTTAAAGAAGACTTTTAAAAAAATTTACTGAACCCATATAATTTTAGAATTACTTACAAATATTTGTTTATCAAAATATGTGTTTTAAAAGATTTTTAATACTTACAGTAACAGTTTAACTCATTTAAACTGGCAAATGAACTTGCATGTGCCAAGATAAGAAACAAATCTACAAACCAACCAACTGACAACAAGCAAAACCAGCTTCTGCTTACATTGGCTGCAAAAACCATGTTAGGCACATTAATTAACAGGAGTTTTCAGGAACCTGTGATCTAATATTAAAGACAAGCCCTTTCAATACATAGCCAGACAGCTATTAATATACTAATAATTAGCCAAAGTTCATTTCGGGGGGGGGGGGGGGGAGTTTCTTTGATTCCTTCTTTAACAAATGTTAAACTGTACATAACTGTGGAAGAAAAAGAAAAAAAAMCCCACTCTACTACATAGGAAATGAGCATCCAAAGTCTGGCAGAGACAAAGGTAAGAAATTCACTAAACAAGATTTCTTGGAACAAAAACCATGATTCAAGGAAAGCTGCAGCTGCCAGATCTGTAAGCAAACAGCCACTCCGTCTATGGACAAATGCCTTCAAATTATGACTTGCTTCCTTCCTTACAATTCCTCCTCCTTAAACAGGACTGCACGTATTTCTCATTAGAGAGGACTCCCTTCCCCAGCCAACCTCTTCCTCGGGTATACACAAGAAAAAGGAATTCCTCCTTCTTATCCTATAATACATTAACGCTCTATCCTGTGCTTCTATTCCCTCCCCACCACCCCATTTGGCAAGACCATCAGGCCTAGCACAAGCTGAACTGGTAGTTACACCAGTCAGCTTGTTGCTGGAACAGGGACTTTAACAGTTTTTAAAGAGGCTCAGGTTATCCTTACAAGAACATCATCAAGATCACGTTCATTTTATTGCAGCACCCCTGTTTTTACAACTGGCATCACGAGTTACATCCACAATCTCTAATAACTGTCACTCAGCTGGATTTGTAACAAATCTACAACCTATGATTCTCACATCTGGAACTTTAGATAAAGATATATATATTTTTTAGTGTAAGTTACTGTTCTACTTGCCCTGACAATGGAGGTTTACTCTGTCTTTCCAAAACAAAGATGTAAATTTATGATATGGACACACCTGCCCTCTATGTCAGGTATCTACTTTAAGTGTAACTGAAGCATATGTTGGGTGGAGTGCCATCTTCCATCTGTAAAGGTTTAAGGATTTATTTACTTTTTTAGAGGAACCAGAGAAAACAAGAAAAAAAACTAGCGCAATAAAGGGCTCCAATTTATTTTTGGCTTGTTTGTCATCTAAGGAACCCAAACTTGTAACAATCCCTTATCCCAGTCCCATGAGAAGATATTCCTCTCAGCATACAACATATATTTGAATGTCCAGTGGACAATAAGATTCTTCCTATAGCAGTCCCTAAAGAGACAGGAATGACAAAAAAAAAAAAAAAAAAGTTAAATCTAATCTGTTGACTGTAAAGGTTCTGTTATTTTCCCGTTATATTTTTCTTTTCATTTCTTTAGCAATTGCAACATGAAGAACCTCACTGTGAACTGAAATAAAGAATAAGAGTTAATTTGTGAAATTGGATATTCAGTATAAATTCTACTGGATAGAAGTAATATCTTCACCAGTCATTGCTTCAGTGGAGCAAATTCTTCTAAACTCTCCCTGGCAAATGAAAATGATAAATGGACATCTATTAAGTTTCTTAAAATTTAAGTTTCAGTTGTCACCTCGTTGATGAGAAAATATATTGCCCCACACACTCTAGAGTAATTTCAGATGCTGTAACGATGAATTTAAAGCACCACAGAACAACAGCTCGGAAAATACATCTGCATTCTCTGATTGTAAGCTCATACAACCAAAGGCTTTTGCTTTTATTTTTCTGGTGCAGTTTCAAGGAAGGTGGGAAGAGGTGGGGCAGGGAAGAGGAAGAAGAAACTATCAAGAATCTAAAGCAGCTGACAAGGCAAAAAAACAAAACAACAACAACAAAAAAAACCCTCAGTTTTCATTTTTAAAAGCATCCTAAACCCATTTATTCTTTTTCACTACTGTGCATGGAACACAGGATAGCAGATGAGCACAATATATGTAAATCAACACTCCCTGTAAAAAAATTTTTGAGGAAGTGTTTTTAAAAATGAAATTATTTTTCAGAACAGTATTTTTCTGTTTTAGCCACAGTAAAAGATTTATAAAAAGATATTTACTTCTGTTACCAACTAAACAACAGAAGCAGCATTCAAAATTACAATGACAGGCGCATTCTCAGTCAAAGTGGAGGGGGGGGAAACATTTCTATTATAGAACAAATCTGAAATATGTGCAAAGTAAGACACAAAGGAAAGGAAAAGGAGTGCCTATCTTCCGAATAGAACACAATTCTTCTATATGTACTAGAAATACAAAATGGAAGTGGAGATGAACATATTTTAAGTATACTTAACGCAAAAATTAGCTGTTCTCCTCATGCCCATCAAGATTGACAGACCCAGTGGACACATCTCAAAAAAAGCAACAGAGGCACAAATGGTCTAAGGCAACCCTCCTGAACCACAGTGAATCCTCTTTTACAGTGAAGCATCCCATACAATGAAAGGTCTCCACTTTTTACATTCCCATCACCCTCCAGCTCCACATCAGAGGACTGATGGAAGCATGTGCATGTAAAAACACAAGGAGCCAATGTCATTACCTAAGCACCTGGACAGTTCCTTAATCAAGCACTTACACCACTTCTAGCATGCCACTAAGATTTTACACAGAAGAGGAAAGCTGTATTTTAAAATACAAATGAAGTCTTCCAAACAGCTTTTAAATGCAGTTCAAATGACCTACAAAAGTCAGCAAATTTAGCCATATAACTGTATCAGCATACGAGTCCTGTCCAGTATGTTGCACCTAGTTATTTAACATTTTTGGGAAAGGGAGAACAGTGTTTTGCAGCAACCTACCTTGATAAGGACCCAAAACAAAATGCCCTGTAAGAAAATCACCAAGTCACGTGATGATTTTGAGGTGTTTAACAAAAAAAAAAAAAAAAAAAAAAACGTGATTTTTAATATCCTAACTGCTTCAAATTTGCTGACAGTTTGCTCTAAGGATATGACAAACTCAAGTTTATCTTAGTTCTGACAGATACGCTTCCTTATCATCACACCAGCCACTTCTTTCTGGCTTTCTTCCTCTTATGTGCACCATATCAAGTTTACCTTTCTTCTTCACAAGGCATGATTCGTGTCTGGAAAAGAGTGTTTCCAACATGAAAATGTAATTAGAACTACTAGAAAGAACAATCAGAAAGAACAAAGCCTAGTGTTTTTATTCAGTCCTAAATAAAACAAGTCATAGGTCTGAGTTAGCCCCTTATTACTGTGTATCACCTGTTTGTTAAAAGCCAGACAGCTTTCCTGCCACAGAACCAAGATTATGAATTAAATCCCTTACCTGGTTGAGCTGGAGGAAAATAAAACATTGTGATTGTATGGGGGGGAAGGGTAGGGGGAGGAGAAAGAGCCATGCAAAAACCCAGAAACACACAAAAGTGCTCTTCCCAGAGCACTCGTGCATGATAATTCATTCCATGAAGAGGCCTGAAGCTATCAGATGTATCTACTGAATGAGATGAAGTGAGGGTATGTCCAGATATCTTGATTTTCCAAGACAAGATTAGGCCCTGTTTATAAGGCATCACCTGTAAAGTAGCAGCCATTCTCAAAGCTATTAACATGTGCAAGGACAGACCTCTGTGTGTGCAAAATTAACTCACGGATCTCAAGTGCACTTCCATGGGAGAGGTGAACACTGTGACACCGATCTAATGCTCAATACATAAAACAAACTTGAAGCATTAAAGAAACTTCACAGAGCACAGGTAACTTATCTTCTGGATCACAAGACCCCTTACAGGTCAGGTCAGTGTTCTGCAGATCATTCACATGGATTTCAGTGTCTAAAGAACTTTTTGAATATGGCCCCCAATGAAGCTGTGGTTCACGGCACCTATGCCAATGTAATCAATGGCTGCACACTGCCAACCTCCTTCCTTACACCAACGCCCGGTGCTCCCTGGAACCTGCTACCCTGATTCATTTCCAAGGGGACTAGCTAGTCCTCCTGCAAGGGAAGAGGGCAGAAGTACACAACCACAGGAAGGAGAGGGAATAGGAGACCATGACAACCTACAGTTATAAAACTTTATAAAAGCTATAAAACCTCAACCAGTTTCATTCTCGGAAGTGACTGAGATACTGACAAGTTGAAATTTTAATCAGCCCTCAGTGAAACTTTAGAATAAGGTATTTCACATTTCAGTCTCTCAGATCACACATATAAACAAGCCAGAAAAGGACATGACATACTTATGCTAGTTAGAGCCGTCACAGACCTTGTTAACTTAAGGGTTTTTTTTCCCCTTCTCCTGCGTAATTCTGATGAAAGCTCAGTAAGATAGCACTGGGCTGGGGGAGCGAAATCATGAGACAATAGCTGGTAAGGGAGTTTGCTGAAAATAGCAAGTAAAGGAGGAACAAGTGATGTATACAAATAGTAAAACAGCTCACAAAAATTTATGTTTGCAGAGGACAGAAGCAATACACTGATCAGCACATTGCAGCAACCTCAGGATCCCTGCCCACATCATTCTGCAGAATGCACCCGTAAACACAAGCAGCAGAAACTACCGTTGCAAGAAGACTTTTCTAAAATCATCCAAAGTAATGATGAATGAGGCTCTACGAAACTAATCTTCCCCACACACACACTCAATTGAATATTAAACTGTTGCTACATCTGAAAATGGAAAGGTTGTATAGAACTGCCATGTTATCTGACCGCAGAGTGCATATCCATGAAATGCTATTAAGTTTCTTTCTCAAGATGCTTCAGTATCAGTATGTAAATGACTCAGTACAGAGGTACATACTGTACTTGATTATGGTTGATCATACCAGTCACAGTCAGTAAAAACAAAAAGCAAAATAAAAAAGGCAATATTCTACACTACTACAGCAAAGTTTGAGGCTAAAAGTCTCTTGCCCATTAAAACATAAGAAAGAAGTAGCATTTTCCTGGAAAGACTGAGAAGCTAGCTATGAGTGAAAGCACTCCAAGTAAATTCTTTATCAGTTTGTGTTGGAATGCTTGACAATTTCTCTGTACAGTAATATTTTTTTGCCTTCCAAGATTAATATTCCAGTTCACTTAAAACTTGACTACAAAACATGAATCCAAAAGGCTTGTCAAGAAGTTTAGAGAGAATAATTACTGCACACCATGCATCAATAAGTAATTGCTTCTGACATTGTCACTTCACTTGCATTATTTCTGCCACATGAGCCCTGCAGGTTAGAGGGAATTCAAAGGATAAATACGAGAAGCCATCATCAAGAACACTCAGGTAGGACACCACTAATTCAAAAAGCAGTTACAAAATACTACAACTGTTTTTATCTACAGGATCGACAGTTTGAAGCTTTGGAAAAAAAATTGCTTTACTATTAGCAAATGGCAGTATTTCCCATACAATCCATTTAAGAGGTTTTCTTTCCATAGTTTCTCTATTGCAGAAGAAACTGCAAAGAAAAAAAAAAAAGAACAAAAAGCCAAAACAACCCATGTTTGTACAGTTTGTTTAAATGAAATAAAATTCTTATGGCTTTTAAAAAAGGCTTCAAAAGCTGGAATTTAAACTTTAATTCTTTAGAAATTGTTTTAGCATCTTAAATCTATTTTTTAACCAAGAACAAAACCCGTAACTTTTCCCCTCCCCCACACCTTATCAAAAACCTTTCCAAATAAACCAAATATGTAACTGGATACTGGAAGGTGAGGGAACGAAGAGTTCCAGTGGGGAGGAGGATTTTATAAAGTACACAGACCATAGTTAAACCTAAAATACAGATATGATAATCACAAGATCGGCATTATGAAAACATCACCTAATAAACTGTGGTTTCGAATGTAGTTTAGTGAAGCACAGCTGCTTCTCCCTTACATCAGCCCTCTCGTTCTTTATTCTACATATCAGCTACCCTAGCACGTCTGCCTCAGTTCCCAAAGAGACAAAAGATCTTTTTGGCACTCAAACATGGCAAACAACTCAGGCTTCTTGGGAAAAGATGGAGGGGGTAGGGGGAGTGGAATAAGCTATTAACCGGATTAAAACGTTTCACATGTGCCAGTACAAGTCCAGCCAAAAGTTGTTGCTATCTAATGCCCGTCCATGGTGACCTGTGTGAAAACAGTGTGTGGTCTCAGCCTTGGTGTTACTGGAGAGGCCCCCCACGTAGAGTCAACACCTTGGTTAGCAATCTCAGAGTGACAAACCTCCCTTTCAGAGGCAGCATAAATCCCCCAGGGAAGAAGCACACCCTTAGGGAACTGTGGGAAGTTTCCACTGATACTATCCACATAAAGGACAAAGAAAAAGGAATACTTCAGCCTTTGGAAAAATCAAGCATTGTCTCCCATCAATGCAATTTATTTCTGCTACAAGTGTTGGTACCACTACCACAGCGTAGCTAGAGAAATTTACTCATGCACTATTAGCCCAAGAAATAAACAGTACTGTGGAATAGCTTCACTGCAAGAACCACAGTTGGTTCCAACTCCAAAATCCATGTCCTAATTCCAGGAGAAAAAGCACCAAAAAGAGGTAAATACAAAACAGAGGATAAATGGAAAAGGACATCTGCTAATCTAATTTAAGCTTAAACCTCTTCCTCTTTCCTTCTAGCTGCCCCTCACAAATACCTTTGTGGAAAAATAAAAGCCTGTAACTATTTCAAAGTGCATTGAACTTGCAAACCAACACAGGTGCTGACAGCAGCATTACTAAGACAAAGGAAACTACCATACTGATTCTGAAATATTATGCATTTTTTGTTTTATATACATAACAGATCCCTCCAATCACTTAATCTCACCATATTTTCTAAAAGTTTATATTGATAAATAGTTTAGTTTAAAGAAGGAAAAAAAAAACAGTACCTACAGGCAGTGTCTGAAGATTAGTTGCCATTTTAAATCTGAAGCCAACAAAAATAAAGACATTTTCATTATAGACAGAGATGAGGCAACAGAACACTTTATTTTATTGGCAAGGAGAAACAGTCATTCTAATATCAGTTTGTCAAATTAATTTAAGTAGAGTTTCACCCCAAAAAAGGTTAATTAAGGTGATTTTGTACAGTGTTTTTTTCCACATTAACTTTCTTAAACACATCTCCTCTCCTCCCCAAGTCATGAACAGGGATTATCTAAGTGAATATTATTCAATATGCGATGGTTGTTTTGGGAGAGGGTTTTTTTATCGTCTTCCTTTAAAGTTTCATACATCAGCACTAATAAAGTAGCTAGTATAAGAACATATAGATGCCTTACTCAGAATTGGTCCCATTATCTACAAACACACAGACTTTTCCTCAACATCATTAAAAACAAAATGCAAATAAAAGTAGGGGAGACTAAGAAAAATTAAAATAGTGTCACATCATCATATACTGGAGTGAATGGATATTTAATATGGATTCTGAAAAGGCACATGGAGGGTGCACGCAGGAAGGACATTTCCTGGATACATGGGCTTCACCTAACACCCATTTTTATCTTCCTTAAGGATGGAGCTTACGATCAAATGGACAACTCAAAGCAACATAATATGGACCTTGGCAAAAGGAACAGGAGTCCATCTATTGAACAAATTAATTTTTGGACCAAACCTTAAAAGACCAATTCAGATTAGAAGAAAGGCATTAAGAAATGCAGGTGACAGATGGATCACTGGCCTTGGTCTTCCAGAATGAGATTACATTTTAACAGTCCTCTTATTAAACCATCAATCTTTTCTTCACAGATTATAAACATTTTCATTTTTTGACTACTTCTTCTTTGCATACTGTAATTCCTGAAATATCTACCAACTTTATGATATGACATTCAAGACTATTGAGGTCTAGTACATGTGCAACACAGACAATATTTAATTACAAGATTGTGCCCAGATATTCGGGTCTGGAGTTCATTATGTAACAGCAATTCCCAGACTACATTTACACATAGGTGTAATGCAATGGCGAGTTCATCCTTTGTTTTGCTACTACATAATAAACAAATAATATTGACAAGTGATTATTAAAAACTGACACATCAGAGGAGGAAAAGACAATTAAATCTTTAGTGAAAAAGAAGGCAGAATAAAAACTCCAACAGTTCCGTATAGTGCAAATATTATTTTCACCATCATTCAGATCACATCTAACCAATTCAAGACATAAGGGATTCTAGCTGAAAGATGAGGCACCACTTCCTCCTCATTACCTTTTCAGGGCACAGTCATACAATCCAGATTAAGAAATCCTATCATACTGTTGCAGCATTATGGTAAGCAATATTACACACAGAAGCATTTTGGTAGCTAATATACTTCATTTCCTCTATGAAGAAAAAGCTTCTGTAACAGACTGTTGCAAAGCACCTAGGGAAATTTCTATCATCCTTTCCGGCACATTTTCACCACCTGTGGAAATGCACCTCAGCTCCTCTCTTGTCTGGCATCACACCCACCACTGGATGAAGTTCAGTAAGATCAGAATGTCAAGGGGTTTTTTTTGTTTTTTTTTTTAGTACCAGCTAGTAAAATTTTTTCTAACTGGCTTAACAGGACATCCAATGAGATCATAATCATCAAAATAATAAAGGATCCCCAGATAGGCAGGACACATGAATTTAGGAATAAAAAAAACTGGTAATAGATAACATATCATCTTTAATCCATGCTAACCACAAAACCCTAAATATGGTATTTTTGCACTATATTAAAAGAAAATAAATATGATTTCAAAATATATATATTTTTTGCATCAACTGTGCACTTTCCATCAGCCAGTCAACGTCTTCAAGAAAAAGTGTTAGGGATGCTATTTAGTAGTACACAAAGGAAAAACACTAATCAGAGATCTCTCTCGAAGCAAAATAACTAGACTGAGCATCAGCTCATAATCTTATGCTTCCTTTGTAAGTCTGCAGAAAATGCTGTATTACCCATATTATGGTTGAATACCTGAGACGCACAATTTCACTAGCCCGATGAGAACAAAGTCTGCCAGTAGTATCCCGGGGGGCCCTGGCAGCAACGGGCAGCCTGGGGCGCAGAGGGGCGGCGATGACATCATGCCAGGCCGGGCTCCAGCACAGGAGCCCCGGAGACACCCACGGCCCCGCTGGGGCCCGGCTGCGCTGAGCGCTGGGCGAGCATCCCGCTCCCCCAACCACTGCACGCACCAGCTGAAGGGCCAGTGTCTCTCTTTCAACAATGGACACTTATGCAGCAATTTGTTTCAACAGTACAAGGATTCAGAGTGTGTTTTTCAACACAGAAATGGGAGGGGGGGGGAACACAACTACACAATAACCCTTTTACTCAAACACGAAAGTCTTGCAGGAAGTACAAAGTATTTCAAAGCCTGATCCAAAACTCACTGAAATCAACATAGGTCCTTTCCATTTATATCAGGGGACACTGGAGGAGCCTATAACCTAAGATAAAATTTAGAAACCATTATCAGTCACACTATCACACATTATTAATAGCACAACAAACTCAACAAAACACACTGAAATTCCAGCTAGCTCATATGCTATGATGTTATCATAAATCTATCCTCCTCCCTCTTGTTTTAATGTGCTCCAATTTTTTTTAATCCTTTCCTCAAATCATGAAAAAAAATCAGCCTTCCCCACAGATACTAAAACCTATCCCCCCAAACCCATACCTTGTCACAAGCAACACCATTGAGGGTATCACAGTGGAATTGCGGGTCCAGGGTGTACTACATATACACATACTATGGTTTTACCCACTATATATGCAGTCTTTGACACAGAAAGTAAATACACAGCATCATGCTCCAGCCTTCAGAACTGCAAATTCAGACAGAATATGAAAAAAGTAACTGATCTCTCTTTTGGTTTACTAAATATTAGATAGTGAGCTCAGAGTAATGAACTGCTGTTATTAAATTTAAATATGAGAGGAGAGCTATTGAGATGCCTATAGAAATCAGGCAGTATTAGTGAACACACCTTACACCGCATTGCATAAATGGATATATAGAAAATTAATTAAAAAAATTAATGTCAGGAAGTTTGAACTGTTTTCAACACTGAAGTTTTGCTCACGTGATTTTAATTAAGAAAATCTCACATATTCTTCAATGGAATTATATTGCATTTTCATCTCTTGCATTTAAAACTACAGCACAAATTTAATGTTAAAAAAAAAAAAACACATTATGCCATATCCACTCTCCAAGCATCATACCTTAGTCTATAGTCATTTTTTTAACATTTTAAGAGAAAATTAAACATGACTTCCCATAGAGTAAGGTAATATTCAGCATGAGGAAGCAATGAAAATTTTGATATCAAGTGATGAATAGCCAAAAAAAAAAAAAAAAGTTTCCATCATAGCCAAAACTGTGAAAGTCCAATGTAAGGAATGAGTTCTAATCAATATGGATTTCAGGTTACAAGAAACAAATACTCATTTCAGAATCAGTGTTCTTTTTAAGACAATGATGTAAAAAAAGAAAAAAAAATCATGACACATTATAAGAGTGAGCTAGTGAAAAAAGCACATCTTGGGTCAGGTTCTGAGCTCATATACACAGATGCAGCACCAATGTCAGGCCAGGGATTCACCACCACAGTCCTGTATCCTTCTGAACAGATGAAGATGCTAAACAGCAACCTAATCCAACTGAAACCAGTATAGTGGAACTAAAGGCGAAATAAGATGCAACTAAAACAAAGAACCTTAAAAACACAGGTCTGATCAGTCTGTCTTACAGAAGTGTTTCAAACAAAATACACAGCTAAGCTGTATCATTCTCATCTAACAGAATAACTACATGCTTTTTAACACAATTTCTTTTCAGCTATTCTTATCCTAGGCTACAGCAAGATTCAACACAGAACAAGTAGAAGTATCTTCACTTTCTCTCCAAAACGTGATGTATCATTAAGATTTCCAAGAAGTATTTCATCAATTTTCAGGTGTCCAGGAGCCTCACTGAAAGTTGATAGAAGCAAGCAAGCTCCAGAAAGAGTGCAATAAAGTATGCTACTTCAACGACAGATACGACCACAAATGATAACACCACAACGCAACCTTGATTTTGAAAGTGCTGTTCAAAACACTTTTTTTTTTTTTTTTAACAAGTTACGTACAGACCTCCACATACGCGTTTACTTACGGACGGGCATCTCTGTAGTTCAAAGACCCAGGGCCATTGCTCAACCCGGCGGCGCCGGCACCGGGAGGCGCGGGGCACACCCGCCGGGCCCGGGGCCCCCCGGCCAGGGGACCCTGCGAGCCGAGAGCCCCCCGCGCCGGCTCCGCCCGCCTCTCGCCGCCGTGCAAGCCGCTGCCCGGCCCGGATAAGCGGCTAAAGGCGGCTCAGCCGCCGCACAGGGCACTCGGGGCTCCCGGGAGCGGAAGGCGGCGGGGCCGGGACCCGCACCCCGGGGCGCGACACGGCGCCGTCCTGCGCTGCCTC
>NW_020447275.1:738495-742572 GCF_003343035.1 Apteryx rowi | reverse complement strand
AGGGGCCGTTAGGCGCGGCGGGGGGGGCGGGTCTCGCGCGCGCAGGGGCCGCTAGCCGGGGGGAAGGTCTCGCGCCCGCAGCGGCCGTTAAGCCGGAGTGTCTGGGGCGCGGGGCCGGGGGCAGCCCCCGGGGATGCGGTTTACCCGGTGGTCCCGCCTCTCCTGCCCCGCAGGACGGCAGCTCTGCCCTGTCTGTCTCCTGGCCAGGGGTCCATGGCTACAGCACCACTCACGGGGTGCCCACAAAGGCTCTCCTCAGCCAGGAAGGCTCTGGCCTCCCTCTGCAGTTGGAGGGGACAAGGAGGCTCCTCAGGAGACCCATAGGAAGGGTTAGCGTTAGTGGCCCTTTGAAAGCACATCTGAGCTGAGCCTTCCCCCTTCCCCCCCAGCTGCTCACTGCCATGCCCACAAGGCTGCTGCCCCAGCGACTGTCCTGATTGTCCTGAGTCCACTGCTTTGGGGAGCAGCCATCCCTGAACCTGGTCTGGAAAACAGCTGGGGTTATAGACTGGGGCGGGGTTGTTCTTCTTCTGTTTGCATTAATTTCACAAATGCAGCTGCTAACAGCTGAGCTTGCACAGCTGAGTGAAATGGCCCCTCCAGCCAGGAAACAAACCCCTGGGAAATGGGGGAAGAAGAAGGGGAATGACTTTGACTTAAACCAAGTCCATTGCTGAGGGACTAACAACATGTACCTATTCTCCGAGTTACGAGCTTCTGTCTTTCCACTGACCATAGAGGGACTTGGGCTAGGCTAAAATTAGTTCAGTAAATAGTTCCTCTTCCTTTTCTCACCCAGTTCTCTATTTGTGGCTTTCACATCAGAGTTCTTCCCTATCTGATAGGATTAAAAGAAGAGCAATTTAAAAACTGTCAGTCTTTCAGGATTATTATCTAGGGCTACCCAAGCAGTTAAGGTTGCATCTATAATAATGAATTAACCAGGTGCCAGCCTAACTTAACATGCTAACAAATATCTGAAACTTCACATATCTGAAGCTACACTGCAGACTTGAGTTACTGTTTCCTTGTGGGCAATAAAGACAGTAAGTCTTCTCTCTCAGTAGTCCACAGCCTTTTGCAGTACAGTAACTAAGCACTTCTATCAGTTTTCCCAGTGATTTGTGGAGAGCTTTTCCCTCCTTCTTAGAAACAGGAAAAGCTGCAAGAGTCACTGGTGCTATTATTTCTCATCCAATTAAGGCTGCATAGGCTGCAGAATGTGTTATCAATAAATGGAAATCTTGCTTAGGTTTGAGTGACAGTTGTGGTAGTTAAATTTTAAACGACTACTGAACCTGAGGGAGGATAATTAGGGGCAATACTAGAGTGAGTGTCTCAAGTTAACTCTACAGTAAACACATACATTGAGATTATGTTGAGCCTACCTGGTGGTTTGTAGTAGACAGCAACAAGGAACAGAAGCAGGTAAAACTGATTGCTCCTGTCTTCCTCAAATGATATACATTGTATTTCAAACATCACTGAAGTGCTACTACTCCGCTATGTTCTCTAGCCATTTCCTGCATGTTTTGCTTCTCCATCTGCTTCTTTCAAAGTGGGTGAAGGGCAAACAATTCAGCACATGGTAAGCTTTATTTAAATGTCTGAACTGCAGTTTAACCATCATAAACAAAAGTCATAGCCTGAGGGTCTTATAAGGACTTGCAGGAAAGTCTCATGTGTAAATTGGAAAGTAGAATAGATATTTTGTCAAATAGTGAAATGGGGAAATAAAAATCTTTCTTTAGACTTGCAGTTTAACTGCTGCAGCTATAACTAACCATATATTTAGCAGATTTTATAAATAAAGTTAGATAGGCCAGCAAGAAAGTAGAAAATTATTAGAATTACTGTTGAACAGCGGTATCTAACAGGAGACATGCCTTGCTGTGCAATAGAATAAGGGAAAATAATAGTTTAAAAAAAGGAGAGACTTAGACTAAGAAATTCAGATTTGCTTTCAATTGCTACAAGAAAGGAATAAGAAGGAAGGAACTGCATGAACACTGATCAACAAAAGGTTAATTAATCAAGAAAGATAATCAAGAATCACTGCAATTTTTGTTGCAAAAGGCTCATTCGTACATTGTCAGATAAATTCTTTGCTTTCACAGCTAGCTGATAACCTAGTCTCTCTTAAATCTAGGCATTCAACAGCTGTGTCCAAACAGCTAGAGCTTTCCTCCAGTTTTGTCAATCTCTCTTCCATTGTTCCTTTTTTTTTTTTTCTGAATATTTCATTTCTGGAATACTCTTGCCAAGTGACCACAGGCAACATCTATAACATTTAATTCAAAGGCCAGTAGCTTTCTTTTATCAGTCTTCTTGAAGAGCTATGTTCCCATCAGAAGAAGCACCTAAAACGTGGCAATTTTGTCAGTAGGCCCTGTAAATTGACTAGATTTCCTTGAGCAAGGTAACACTGAACTGTATTGTAAATTCTTGAAAGTAATTCTTTATGATGTTGACAAAATGTATGTAAAGTCTGATATCTCTGGAAACTATGACTGTTTAGCCAGAGAATCGTAAAGGCATATTAGCAAATAAACAGTGATTTAAAAGATTCATTGTCTTTGGCAAGACTCTCGCTGTTGATTCAGTGGCTGTTTTCAATGGCAAAGGCTGGGATTTTCAAGTTTAAGCATTAAGTCATCAAGAGAGTAAATCAAAWCTTTTCCTAAAAAAAAAAAAAAAGAGAGAAATAGTGAAGTCAGAACTCAATGTGAACATATCTTGATTGCTCCTAAAAGTAGTTAATTCTGACATAGTTTGCCAACAATCACAATCATGATTATTGAGTTTATTTAGTAAACAGTAAAATATCCAAACTGCAAATTACAGATTTGTTCAACACTGCTCAGAGGAATGAAGAAGTCTGAGCCTGGGCGTCTGCTCTATTTCTGTGCAGCTGTTTTTCAAGATGAAGGAAGCTCAGAAAGGTAAAAGAGCTCAAATCAAAAACATTGCTACAGTTGTAGGGATGCTGGTTATATATGGTGTCTTTAACTATTTAGATTAAGAAATTTACCCTGGAATCTTAAAAATCAGTGGCACTTAACATTAAAGCAATCTTTTTAACTGGACACTTGAAACTGGATGTGATTGTTTCATGACAGTGTGTTTGGTATAAGTGATATCCATGCAACAGACTTCTGGAATAGAGTCTGCACACCACATCACCTCACAGACATCCTCCCACATCAGGCCACAGAGTTGTCCCTCCTCTCCCTGGCTCCAGGAGCCCTACGTGTTGCAGTGTAGCTCCTTAGCAGATCGTATAGCCTTTGCGCAGGTGCATCTAGCACAAGGGCTCCTGGAGACAGGCAGTGGCACCAGGCTGCTTATCAGTGAGATACTAGTTTTGCATTATCTGACATGAGGGCAGAAGCCAATGACATAAGTCTGGTTTAATTTATTTCTGCTCTTTTTGCTTCCACTTGTCCCCAAGCTGAAGGAGGCTGCATCTTCTAAGGTGGGGGCAGAGGCCAAGGCAGTGACAGCCGAGATGGCTTGTGAAAACATCCATGGTCAGAAGATCTACACACTTGCACTTTCAGGAGGCCCAAGACTCAATGCAGTGGCTGCAAAGGATGCCCAGGAAGCCCTGCAAGAGCACCCTGTAGACAAACAAGCTTGAACTTTATATCATTATCTGGTTTCCTTTGACCACAGAATCAACCATGAAGACAACAGAGGTAACGCCCCAGTTTTCATCATTGATGTCAAGACCAAGACACACACAAGATCATCAGGCTGTCGAGAAACTGTATGATATTGACACAGTCAAGGTCGCATGTTGGTTATGTCTGATGGTTTAAAGACTTGTAGCTGTCTGGCTCCAGAATAAAATGTGTTGGATTTAGTGAACAAGATTAGAACCAGCCAAATTTTATCTGCCTGGGTTTGTACACATGAGATCATAAACCCTAAAATGACAAGAAAAAAAAAACTGCAGTGGTTTAGGGCAGTCCCATGACTAGCACAGCATTAACTTTCTGTGAACACTGCCAAAAACTGTGCGTGATATGTGATTTGCACATCTGCCCACTGGTAACTGAACAAATTGCTTCCTTC